>NC_070641.1:21627051-21794551 GCF_947347685.1 Pleuronectes platessa
GTCGCCCTCAAAATATGGCAGCTCACTGGCGCTGGTCAGCCGGTCCTCGGTTGCTTGCTTGAACACGTCCTGAGGGACAAAGAGAGACGTGTTAAACACTCACTGTTGATGTCATTCACAAAACATATCCTTGAGATGACAATTAAGAACCCATTTCCCGTCATATGATCTTTGGTAGAAGCCAGATGTTGACAGGTGTAAGTGGGTTTTTACCAGTGGAAAAGGAGCTTTACTTTACTGATAATTCATGCAGGCATGAAATACATCAAGTTGAAACAGAGTGCCCTCTGCTGGATCATGACGGAAACCACTGCAGACGGTCTGATGTGCTTCTAGGCTGCATATGTTGAGTTTGAACAGGTCTTTACGTTTCAAATGAATGTTTGAATTTCAAATAGAAAGGGCCTGAACATGTGGCTTTAACTGAAAGCACCAGAACAGACAGTGAATCACATGTGCATTGGGTCCATGAATGTCCTGGTGGTTGGTGATGAATGCATTCAATCACATTGCTGGTTCAACAGTGTGTCTCACCTTGTAATCATGGACAATGCGCTCAGCCACAGCCTTGTCCAGCATCTTCCTGTACCACTCCTGCAGGCGTTTTGGCTTGGGGATCTTCTGGTCCATTGGATGGCAGTGAAAGATGTAATCGTCCCCTTCACTTGGTGGACAGGCCCAGATATGACCCGTTGTATACCTGGACATGGAGACATGTATCAGTTGAAGCTTTTGTAAAGAAGTTAGCTGACTTGCTTCTTTATCCACCTGCTTCCGAAGATCTAATCTCTGCTCTTACCCCTGCCTCTTGACATATTCCAGGTAGCCCAGCAGGATCTCATGGTAGACAGCCGTCCTAAGGTGTCGAGGTTTGAAGAAGTGCACGCTGTCTAGGTAAGAGATGTACACTCGTCTCTGATTGGGAGGCGGGCAGTCTGAGCCGTACTCTTGGACGTGCATGCCGAAAAAACACACATCTGCTCCGTCGATGTCCTCAAATGCAAACAAGGCTTTCATCCTGTAGGGGAAGGACTCCGACATTTCTCCACTGTCCACAAACCTGGATTTTAAAAAGACAGCAAAAAGCAGGGTCAGCTAAAACAGCTGTGAAATCCATGAAATGTCTTCATCAATTCTTCTCTTCTCTTTAAACCAGCTCATAATTATCAAACTTAATGTGTGACCTACTGGTGTTTATCTCCATCTTTACCACTTTGTGAAAAGTCATTCGATTTGCTTTATTCCCTTAAAGCAAATCTATAATATGATCACTCGTTAAGCTTCATTCAGATCTAGACACAACTCATCTCCTTCTTAATGGAGTGATGAGACAAAAACATGATGACACACTAGTGCTAAAGCCATTTTTAGAAATTAACTCCAGGGAATGTCCGCACAATTGGGTCCAGACTTTCTTGAAAGCACGTACACCCAAACTTGATAAGCACCAGATACTCCCCTTTAATAACCTCCTATGAGGTTGTGGTATCAATAATTCATGATTCTAAATCTGTTCCAAGGAGCTTCTTCCACCACACGCACAGCATCGGCAGCAGCAGGTTGAACCTCCTACCTGGACTTCATGCCTGGCTTGACCTCCACCACCTTGTCCGAGACGTGGACGACTCGGATGGTGATATCTCCAGATTCAGGTTGGCCATGTCGCTTGAGGTAGTCGTTCACACGCGACTCCAGATAACCCCCCAGCTTGGTCTGCGGAAGTCCTATGAAGAGATAAGATGAAGAACAGGAGGTTGGATTAATGACAAATTATCATTTAGTCTATTATTCTGATGATTCCTTCACATTACAACGACCGTCTGCTATGTCAACATACTGGTGGCCTTTTGTAGGGAAGTGGTCATATAACACAAGACTTGTACCCTGCACTTGTTCTCTTTGGTATGTGAACATTCAACATTTTATCAGCTTTATCTGTCTTTAATTATAGTTTAATTATTGTCCCTTCTGATTGGCTATGATCAAAAACAGCTTTACTGCAGTTTCTTGTTCACTGGGGGGGCGATTTAGATCACAGACGTGTT
Organism: Pleuronectes platessa; assembly: GCF_947347685.1. Lineage (NCBI taxonomy): Eukaryota > Metazoa > Chordata > Actinopteri > Pleuronectiformes > Pleuronectidae > Pleuronectes > Pleuronectes platessa. Next base: position 21,629,097 of record NC_070641.1, read on the forward strand.
CACTTTCTGAGTCCAGCTCCTTTTTTAAATTGTTGCCATTTAAAAAAAAATAGGAAAAGGTGTAGATGGTGTTAAGGAGGCAGTGTCCACTTACTTCTAGCTGCGTATTTGTTCTCTTTCCGTGTCTTGTTCGCCTTTTTGAGGCAGCTGTCACACGTGAAGCTGTAGTTGGGGAGGAAACAAACAATCAATTAAATTTGCAGGAAACCATCTGCCCTGTCACAATAAGCACCGGTGACAGGGATAAAATGGCATTAATCAAGAGACATTTTCTTCTTTAATGTCAGTTGTTTCTTCCTCAAATGATAAAATGAGTCTGTAGTCACGTATAATTACTAACAGACCCCACATGAAGGGAAATCAAACTTTAAGACTCACTTTTCACTCAAGCTCAAGGACACATTGTTGATAGAATAAATCAAAACTCTAAACTTTATCTCCAAACTGCTCCTCAACATGTTGAATCCATGATTTTCTTGAGACAGACACATCTACAGCTACACAGAAATGTGCCGTCACATGTTTCAAGACATATTTCCTGCACCTTCATGATGTTTTTCCTGATTTTAAAGCTTCAGTGAAGAAAGAATCGAGAAACACAAAAGGCAAAATTCATTTTCCAGACCCACGTGCTCATGTAACATAGTGTACAGTTTGGAATGTATAGTTGACTCACCCTGAAGGCCATATGGTGTCATGATGCAGGACACAGATCTGGTGCATTTTACGACCGCAGTCAATACATTCCACAAGCCTGAAGCAGAGAGAAGACAAAAGAGAGACACAATGTTATCGTTTGTTCTTCGACAGGAGCTACACAGTTACTGCCAAAACATTTATAACACATGGAATATAACGTCTTTTATCTCACAGCACTCATTCAACAATAACAGCCACACGGTCACGACAAAGAAAAAGGAAGTTAAAATGTTACGGGGACGTACAACTCGGGATCAAGTGTGTCGTTCTTCTTTCGTTGGAACTGTTCTTTGTTGATAGACCTGTGGGAAAGATCAGAAAAACAAAAAAATACTGTAACCGACACGCCACGGTAAAGGAAACACTAAGAGCACATTTACGATAAGAAATAGAAATGTTTCTGTTGATTTAACTTGTATTTTCTAAGATGGATGTGTGAAATACTGAAACAAAGGAATGCACATGTTTTTAAAAAGGGGAACTCCATCAATTTTAGCCTATTGCTGTTACTTCACAAACAATTTACAATACAATGTCGTCAAAGATAAAAACAACCAGTGGTAATATCTTGACTTGAGTTTAAGGCTGGAAATAGAAGTTAAAAGTCTGGAAATCTTACATCTGCCGCTCTGCTTTAATGTTTCTTCTGTCTTTTAAGACTCCAAAAAAGTTTTCAGTATTTAAAGGCTTAAAATTCAACCTGCCAGATAAAACAAAATCAATAAAAAAATTTAACTATTTGTGATCTTTCATCGGATAGTTCACTGAGCTGCTGGTGGGTCAGTTACTACAACCTGTTACACGCTGAATACATACAATACTGTCAAGACTAAGGAATAAGAAGATTTTTAGAACAACCAAGACATTTACTGACACTTCTAACATCACACGCGAAGGACCGGAGAAACACGACTTGAGAAACTTAGTTTTATATATGACAATTTAATCTGCTGTGTGTGAGAGGAGGAGGTGATGAGTACTTACGTCTGAGGCTGAGAGGGGTCGTCCCCAAGGGAAACAGTCTCACCCTGGATTTCATTGAAACACTTCTCACAGAAGTGGTACCTGTCAGCAAGAAGCCCATATTGTGGTGAACTACACCGATCGTCATCATCACAGCCAATCACAGAGAGGGCACGAAGAAGCAGCCGCCAATCAGGACAGGGCAGGACACACAGGAGGAGGCAGAGGGCAAGGTAGGTCGTCGCCAGGCGGAAGCAGCCAATCGTGATGCAGGGTTTTTGTGTTGGCGGGTGTTTTGATTTTGCACGCAAATTTTGGAGTGGATGATTGGTCACACCAAAGCAGGCCAATGCAGACATCACAAGCGTTAAAAAGGAGGGAGAGAAGGGGAGAGGGGAAGGGGGCAAAGGGAGATGGGGGAGGGGGGGGGGGAAGTCAAAATGAATATTAAAAAAGCGTGAAATAAATCGTTACAGGTCAGACGGAGACAATGTAGAGACAGAGAGGGAGCGGGAGGACATGGAGGAGGGAAGGACGGACAGGATGTTAACAACAACCAACAGAGGACAGAGAGCCAAGGCAAAGCAAAGATTAGCGTCAGACGTCCAGTGGTAAACAACAACAACATTACAGCAACATGAGATTCCACTAGGAGCTGTGGAGGAGGGAGGGAGCGAGGATACGAATCTCCATACACGAAAGGATGGATGAGGAAAAAAAATACATAAATGGTAGAGCAACAGAGACCCATCATCCTTCCAGTTCATTTATAAAGTGGGAACCTTTCTTATTGTGGTGAGCAGGGATTCACCCCCCGCTTATATAAAACAGTGACATAGGAAATAATTGTGCCAGAAACAAAGACTAGCTGCTGAGGAAGAAGACAGGAGCCCACTTTATGAATGACAACAATGATAATGAAAACTAAAACGAAGAATGGAGATGGAGCCAGGATATTTGAAGCCAAATCAAAACTCATCTGTGATCGCACTGGTTAAAAGATGCTATGCTGTGGGAAATATACTTAAATAGAATGTGCAAAATATAACAAGACACAAAGAAGCTGATCTCATTGGCTGCAAAATGTGGAAATTTCAATAATAGTTTGTGAATACTGTTAGTCTGTGACGTGTGCATGCTTGTGGTCTAACGTCTCGAAAGCCCTTACCTGTTCTGGTAGCTGAAGTACGCAGCATCACGTTGGATGGTGCATAATTGTTTTCCGTAGCAGCATAGAGTTTGAGGGGAAAACTCAAACTGCAATGAGAAAAGACACAAAAAGAAAAGTCGTTTTTTAAAACTGTTGGACATGAACTGAACATATTACATCCGTCCTACATGATTCATAGTTCGAACTTTATATTTAAATGCTAAAATATATTTGAATATAAACCTACAGTCAGCAGGTGGTTAGTGAAGCTTAGCACAAACCATAAACACTTATTTATACTCGTTTGCAGTCTTAGTAAAGTTTAGTTAAGTTAGCTAGCGTGAGTTTGTAGCTTAAAATTTACCACAGACATAAGTGGTAATTAAAAACTAGGAAGCGAGTTAATTTCCAAATATGTCAAACCCTTCTTTAACAAATTAATAATGAATTGAAATTGGCTTGATAATAAAAAAGCATGTGTTCACTCATGGGAATATTAAATCTCTGTTTCTACACCTACACAATGTAAAAAGGCAAAACGCCTAGTGCTGCCTCACCTTCCTCCCACAACAGTATCCCAGGCCCTGCATGACCGGGTCGATCTCCGACTCAAACACCTCAGCCAGCTTGGAGCAGTACTTGTACACGCGTGACGTCTTGCGGTTGTAGAGCCAGGCGTTGTTGAACATCAGCCAGATATCGTCGACATACTGCCAAGGCTCCTGGTATTGCCCCGTGTCCAGCTTCCTCTTGATGGTCGACAGGTCCATGGGGTTCTTCACAATATCAAAGTAGTCCTAGGATGGGAAGGAGGCCGATCCGGATTCAAGTGGAGGGTAAAGAGAAAGTTGAGGAGGGAGAGAAGAAAGAGCAGCGGAGATGGAACGGTTTGGCCGTCCAAGGGAAGAGGATAAGAGAGAAAAGGAGGAAGAGTATCGTCATCATCAGCGTTGTGGCGGTCAGGGGTTGATGAAGGCGTCATCGATGACCAGGCAGGACCAGAGTAGGGAGAGAAGAGGGTGCAGGGGGACAAGTTGTTGAGCGCTGCAGAGAAGAAGGTTCACGTGCAAACAGAGAGACATGACAACTTCTGCCCTCCAGCTCTCCGCTTTGCACCCTACAGTTAAAGTCCCTATCTGAGATGTGCCGCGGGGACCAGACGAACACCACCAGTCTGCCCAGTCCCCTGCTGCTCGTGCAACCACAGCCAAACCATTAAAACCTGGCTACAGGTGCATTTCATGCGATCACACTGTTAAATAATGATTACAGGATCACAAGGCGGGGTTTAGTTTCAAACAAGTGCGTTAACTTATTTCCCCCACAAAGTGAGTAACACTGTTTGACCGCCACGGGAATGATTCACTGCTGAGGTTGGGGAGCAGAGAAAGCTTTCAGGCCTGGGTATCGATCAGGGTGCAAAACCAGGCAGAACAGAGCAGTGGCAACAGCAACAGGCAGACAGAGATTCACTGTTTTCAGCAACATAGCAGTTGGCGTTAACAACGGCAGCAGTGCGAGGAGCAATATGATGACGGAGTTAAAGCCAACAGTGTGAAGCAAATGTAAGAGGGGCGGCTGAGTCTCCAAGTTGCTTTTCTGTTCCCGTCGTCTGCGCTCTGCTTCGCTTCCAAAGACAATATCATTTGAAAAAGCAGCAGAGGAGAGGGCGAGGAAAAGAAAAAGCCTTTTGGAGATTCAGATAAAAGGGGAATTGTGACTTTAAAAAGAGCAGGGTCCATCCCTTTGTCACTGTGACAACGTGAGTTAGGAAACAGACCCTCATCTCTGAATGGAACCACTCACTTTGAGCATTACCAACCTACAGACACAAATTTATATCAGAGTAATTCATTGGGTGGGGAGTAACTTTACTTTGCAATAAGGGGGCCGGATGTTTATCTGAAAATGGCGTCATACAAATTGTACAACGGTGGAAAGTTGCATCACTTGACTGTGGAGGTTCCTGAAGGAGAGGAGAGCCAATAACCTCTTCAGTGCTCGAAATATGTCCTTTATCAAAACCTCACATTGTAGAAGTCGGCGAAAGAACCGACACAGTCACGCTGTTATCTATACAATCGGGATTTCTAATTTTATGCAAGGTGCATGAGTGGTCTAATCAAATGCTCCTTTTCCGCATAAGTTGAATGCAGTGAGGGTAAAGTTACTGTCCCACCTCTACACAATGCCCACATGAACATCAACACTACTACTGCTACTGGTGAGGAACTGAACTAGAAAGCTAGCAATGGAACACGAGGATGAAAACTACAAAATAAAAAAAATGCAGGTCAAATTAAAAGCTAAAACTTTATGACAAAAGGTAAAAGTCAAACATGATAAATTATGTATTTAAATTAAAGCAATTTAATCATTTAGAGTTTTTTGAGGTGAACGCAAATGCTGTGCTTTCTATTGACTGTCCCAATGCGGTTTCTCCTTTTTGATTCGGAAAGCAATAAAAGACAATCCATGATTTACCAGTTAGGCAAAATGGGTCCGGTAATATTGTGTTGTTGATTAGGGTTTTTATAATTTGTGAGTTAGGGGAGGGGCTTACGTTTAAAGTTAAGTCAACTTGCGCTAAAAGCTGAAATGTTTGTCAAAATGTGTAATTACTCAGAAAAACTAGGTTTTAATGTTTTTTCAAAATCTGATTTTCATGTACGATAACATTGACTTTGACCTTTACTATAGTTTCAAAGTAAGGCAAAGTTCATAAGAGTCATTGCTTTGATTTACAAATGACAAGAAGTTTCAGAAAAGAGAACACAACCTCACACACACACACAAACATACGTACGTACAAATACACTCGATCACACACTCTGAAATCTCATTTTCTTCACTTCTGACATGCAATTTGGAAAAATCAACTAAAAAGGTTAAATGTACTGTAAGCAGAAATATGAAATAAATTCTGATGACAACTATGACAAAGCAGAAAAAAATAAATATGAGAAAACAAAGGAAAACAAACAATAAAAAAAAAAACTACGTTTTAAGAGGAGTTGAAGCAAAATGGCAGCCAGTGCAGTCCCTTACCAGGTTAGTTTTGTTACTAGTTCGAATACGTACGGGTATTCCCAGTAACTGGGGGTCCACCGGCTGACGGAAGGGCAAGGACTCAGGGTCCTGCCGGTACAAAGCTTCCAGCGTGGGCATCAGAGCCTGACGCAGCTCCTCCGGCTTAAAGACTGGAAAACAAATGAGATTGTTAGATGGCAGGTGAAAGAAGAAGACAGAGGAAACACAGGCAGGAGTGGTTCTTCTCTCTGCCGGACCTGAGGATGGATGCTGGTCTAACTCCACCGACTTCATCATGCAGCATTTAACATCTGAAGGTTGGGATGGGTTTAGACAGAAGTTGTGAAGTGAAACTGATGGACCTTCTGTCCATGTCGGGGCTTCGGGTTTAGGATTTGTTATTTACAATGAATAAACCACGATGGTTGGACGCCATGGTCAATCATTCAATTTACAACAGTTGCAGTTGAGATCAGGACGAGTGGATGAAGATAGAGACTTGACGTTTATGTGAAGGCTCATAACTTACTCTTCTTCTTGCACTGGGAGCTGGCTGGGGAACTGGTCCCGGATGCTGACCCATCATCCTCCTCTTTGGGCTCTTTCTTCACCTCCGGCTTCTTGTCTTCACCTGTTGTTACAGACGACGACGTCGAGAACGAAGATGTATCCATGGGCTCTCCTTTACACCCATCCGACGAGAGCTTCTCTTTCTTTATCTGACAACAAGACGGAAGTGTCAGTATAATAGTTTCCTCCTCAATGTGATTACTTGTAAAACAGCCTTTACTACTAATCAACTCAAATTTGGACTTTTTCCACATAATCATTAACTCAATGTGGACAAGCTTACTTCAGGTTTCTCCTCTTTCTTCACGTCAGCCTGACCCTTTCCCATATTCCCTTTGCCCTCTCCTTGCGAGTCAGTCCCTTCATCTTCCTCTTCCTCCTGCTTCTTCACCTCCATTTTAACGTCTTCCTGGCTTGCAGCAGGGCCATCTGATGGAGCTGGTTGGGAGCTGGCATCAGTGCTGCTGTTGACCGAGGCTGGGGACGATACCTGACAATCTCCTGTCAGAGAAGGCTTTGCAGACAGCTGGGACAAAAGGACAGAGATCAAGGCTTAGAAGTTTAGAAAGTTGGAAGCTTCAGGTTGATTCCCACACTCACTGCTTTTTAATACATTTTAAGGACTTTTGCTAATTTAATTATCCCTCAAATGAATGTATCCGTCAAGAGGTTTTAAGTACATCCATTCATTCCCCAAAACAAATTTCTCTGTCGCTTTTTGGAATCAACAAACTTATTGAGGTTTCTATGTAAAATTATTATTTTTCCTTTATCATTACATGTGAGTAAGAGGGGGAAAGAAGAAGTAGACTTAAATTCAAGCGTAACAGGGATCAAGCACCCAATGCAAAATGAGGGCTCATTGAACCAGAGTAAATGGGAAGACAAGAGCATCCCTGAACAAGGCTTTAACATGTGGTGTCTGTAGAGGATGAAAGCAGGGTGATCTACTCACTGGGGTCCTGGGCAGCTGTGGTGGCACATGAGAATTCTGGTTGGGCACTGAAGAAGTCTGACTTGCTTGGGGGCCTGAGGAAGCCGGACCCCCAAGCGTCTTCTGTGGATGCTGACCGGCCTTCTCAGAATTCACTGACTGTACTGATGGCGGCTGCTGTAAAGTTTGTTGCTGTTGTTGTTGTTGCTGCTGCTGCTGCTGCTGCTGCTGCTGCTGCGGTGGTAGCTGAGGTGTGCTCGGAGTGTGTGGCTGTGGGGTTTGAGAACCAGGTAACGTGGGGGGTGTTTGATGAGGTTGAGGCGTTAAGCTGCGAGCTGGTGATGGCGAGTTTGTTCGGATGGACGGGCAGTGTGGGTAGGAGTTGGGCTGGCTGGGGTTGGAGGATTGAGGCAAACTGGGTAGAGACCCAGCACCGGTGGCACTACCAGGCCCCATGGAGCCTCCAGGGGTCCCAGAGCCCGGAGCAGAAGAGGCAGACTGTGGTGCAGGACTACTGACTGGGAGGGAAGGCGGCGTTGACATCTGGTTCTGCTACAGAGGTGAGGACACAGTGGTTAGGAGTCATTAATTTATGCATAAGATAAGATATTAAACAACTGTACGAGACATTATTCATCACTACTGATCATCCCTGCACGTTTACAGAGACCCAAGTTCCTCTTGACAATCCAACATATCTATATATAACAATGTTCAGTCACTGTGCCACTCAACCCTCACCTGTGGCACTGTAGTCTGTGGCCCGGGCTGGTTCATGCCACTAGGACCAGAACCATGTCCAGGACTGGACCCGGGAAACTGGCCTTGGGGGAGGTATTGGTTCTGTAACTGTGTGGCATTGGGCTGACCCATTCTTGCTGCACCCATACCCATCTGGAAATGAGACGTCAGGGGACATGTGAAGACTCAGATTAGACAAACTTACAGTCAGTTGAATAAAGATGTACTGTTGCAGGGCAAATCTACGTGTCGTTAATGTCAATGAGAACTTCATATATTAACTATGGTTCTTCTGGATATTCTGTACACTCAGGTTAGCACTTACTACGTCATCTTAACTTTAGGAATCCGGTCTTAGTACTACTTTTGGAAAATGATTTGACAGCACAGACAGTGATACTAACCTGGTTCATTGGAGAACCTAGAGGAGGGGTCGACCTCTGACCCATCGACTGCATCCCCATCTGCCCAAACTGGTTCATTCCTAAAGAGACGGAGACAGAAAAGGTTTGTGTTTGTACTGAGGGGCAGTAGCACAAATCTCAAATTGCTGAACTAAACTATTAACACAATACATTTTTCTATTTCTGTTCATGCAAGACACTTTAATAATAGTTTAGTGTGTATTTATTAGATGTACCTGCTGGGTTCTGCATCCTGTTTACCATCTGATTGGGTCCGGCTGGTCGGACCATGGACGGATCGATGTGAGGACCATCTGAAAAAGTGGGAAGAGTCACAGAAATCACAAATCTTGTCTCCGGGATCACAGAATAAATACAGATGTCTTAGGGATGTGAAAGTGAGGCAAACTTGGTATTTAAGTGTTTGTTCTCTTATTGCATTTCATCACCTAAATTTCACCTGAAGATTTGAAAATGAAAATATTGAATAAGGTTTAGAAGTAAAATTCCATGTGTTATTTGCATGCCAGCGTACTGTACACATGCATGTATGTGTGTCCATGTACAGTAAGAAGTGTGTGAGGGAGGGGAGGTTAAACAAACAACTGTGTGTTTACTTACTTGGGGATTGCCCTGGCATCATGGGCGGCTGTCCCATGCTTGGAGGCCCCTGTGGGAGGCCTGGGGAGCCTAGTCCAGTTTGGCCGGGCATCATGCCCTGCTTTTGGAGCCGCGTTTTCCTCTTCTCCTCCAGCTCCTTTTGGATCTTGTAGATCTTCTCTGCCAGCAGGTGGTAGTACTCCGCCTGGAGGAAGGACAATTTTATAGGATATATCTCAACAGAGCATAAAAAAATGCAATTTATTGCCGCTATCCTTAAAATTGAATATCTGTGTCACATTACTAATTGTTTGTTCAGTACTTGTTGGTTTCTTACCCTACTGTTAGCTGACTCGTACATGTCACCCTCTACTTTTCGAGCGTAAGCCACCAGATTTTCCATCCGCCGATCCTTCAGTGCAGCAGGGTCGGGAGTGGGGAAGATGGCCTGTACACTGCTTCCACAAGCAAACACATACCAACACACACATAGAGGCACAAAAACAGTCAATTGAGGCCCAATGTTGAAATTTATCTCATATTCAAATGATGATTTTGGGGGGAAACTTGTAATATGCTGCAAACTCACAGTTTGTGGACAAGGTGGTTACGGAGGTCCTGTGTGATGTCCTCATGCCAGGACTTCCTCATGCCTGCAGCCGAAGGAGGGGTTGCTGTGGGCATGGATCCCAGGCTCCCCAAACTATCATTCATCAAACTGAGAGAAACGACAGACAAGAAGCGAAACGAGGTGTAAGACTACAGCCAACACAGAACTATTTTTGACTTTGAGAAAGCCTGTATCCTGAAGTTAATAACCGTGACCAATGAAAAGCAGTCATACCTCTGTACATTCATGTTGTTGTGCAACATGGCATCTGGCAGTAGTGTAGACTGGTTGGGGGACTGCACTCCCACTCCACCATTCACTCCCATAGAGTTTGCTCCTGGGAAGATAAAGTTATAGAGTTTGAAGAATGTGGTTTGTGATTGGGAAATATCATTCTTTGTGGAATACAGTTGCTTTCAATAAGTAACTTTGATCGGAACAAGGTACAGAGTAGGTCAGCAACAAACTAACCCATGGTATTTAGAGTCCTCATTCCAGGCTGCCCCTGCAGCCCTTGGTTTGGCATGTTGGTCGATTGTTGCTGCGGCATCTGGTTTCCCTGGTAAGTGAGACCCAGCGCAGCGTAGGCCCTCTCTATGGAGCTGGGATCAATCTGGTTTGGGGGGTTCAGATTGGGCGTGTTGGACTGTCCACCTGGCACCCCCGATCCTAAAGAGTTCACCAAACCCACCCCTGCACTGTTGAGGAGCGCTGTGAAGAGAACGAGAGGAAAAAGAGGATTGATGGTAGAAAGAGAGAGAAAGTCAAAAGGATGAGCATTTGTGGATTCAAGTCGTCTATCAAGCATTTTAATGAGAGTTACAGGATTCTTTATCATTTTAAAATGTGACACACACACATAGACAGAGTTAGAACCACTCACACTGCTGGTTCCTCTTGTCTCCAGCGTTTTTCAATGGCAGGCAAACAGGACAGTCATGTCGTGTGCAATTCTTCCAATGAGAGATTATCTGTCGGGATGAGGCACAGTGTGCCACTGCAGAGGAAAAGACAAACATTTAGAAAGTATCGCAAACAGGAAGAGAAGTGGGGGGGAAAAGGGAAGAGGAAGGGAATTTTTAAATATGAAGAGTGAAGTAGGGAGAAAAATCATGAAACAAGAAAAGGATGAAAGAAAAAGGAGAGAGAATGTTATTGAATGAGTCATTTGGTTCAATTAAACTATGTCCAGATGGCGATTCACTGTGAGTAGGAGCAAGGAAAATGATGGTGGATCAGCCACCTCAAGAGAGAATAATTCATTCTGATACAACGAGGGCTGGGAGGATGACAAAGTTGGATATAAACTACAAACAAAAACTTGTGCAGATACATTAAAACTTTAAGCACCAATTCTTGTTTTAAATTTTTCCAACTTTATTATCCTACCAGCCTTCGTTGAATCAGAATCGGCATAATTCGGCAGACTTACCCTGGCAGGACTTGCCAGCCTGGCAATGAGTCATGTGGTTCAGCACATTCTTCATGGTGCGGCAGTGCGGCAGGTTGCACTGTCGCACTTCGCCGTTGGCTTGCTCCCTCCGCTGGCACTTGTGTGCGTGGAGCAAGAGCACCAGCTGCTGTTGAATTAGCTTCCGCTTCTCAGGGTCTGCAGTAGGAGGCGCTGTCCCGGGACCTGCCCCTACAACATTGAGCCCAACCTGCGGCCCCCCCACTGCTGCTGCTGCTCCACCGACAGACACGCCGCCAACCGCTCCAGGTTGCTGCTGCTGAGAGGGCTTATAATTGAGAAGACAGAGGAGGCATTGCCATTAGACAACCATCAGGGGCTTCCAATTAATAATTTAGGAAGAGATTAATCAATTTAATGATCAATTCTTCCCAATATGTTTTACTTTTACAGCAGGAGAATGCAGATACATGTATGGCAAATTTATTTCACTGAAAAGAAAAATGCATAATTCAACAATCAAACACTTAAGTGCTCTGTGAAGAAAGAAGCAAATATCAGTTTAAAAACTACGCTTCAAGCAAAACTGTAATTAAAAACAGAACTATATTGAAGCTGCCCTCTGTTGAAAAAAATTACATTAAGCCTGTGTTAAATTGAAGCCGAATAGCAATGAGCACAACATTATTTCCTAAGGAGTTAAAATCTTGAGCCGCCTTCTGATGACGTCATAAAAACCAGCAAGGCTTGACTGGTCGGAGGGGACCAACATGCAGTCTGTCACGTCTCTACCATGACAAAAAATAAACTGATTTTTGCAGTGTCAGTGATGGAAGGGGTCTGACTGAATTTTCATAATTTGTCAACACTGTCATCAAAGAGCCAGTGACTGACTTTCTGCACAGTGTTTCCATCTTTTCAGGCTTTTGTTGGTACAGAAACTGGTTTGGCTACCTCTTTAATTCTCTCTCGCACACACATAACTAATCATGCCCCCAAATAACTTGTCTGTAGTTTGAAAGCTTTAGGTACAGACAGGTCTCCCAGTTAAAAGATTGCTGGCAAGACTAACCCAATAACATGTTGACATGTTGCTATTTAGGGTTGATTATTGTGATTGCCCACTGAACGTGCATGCAGTAGTCTGCACCATTGTGTGCAGTATAAGGTGTTAAACTTTATCTGGACCACTGACGCTGTAGGATTTGTCCTGGTGCTGCTGATGATTAGTCCCATTGACACAGACAATGTGTGAGAGAGAGTAAGAAACTGTAGTTTCCTTGTAACTGATCCAGGAATGCCAGTAGGTCTTCCCTTGATATATCTGAACTGTGATTCCCTTTTGTTACCTCTGAATGTAAAAAGGTATGGCCAGTCAAAGGGCGTGTGTGCGTTGCTAAAATATGTTTAGTTCTACGTTTAACCACTCAAGGGACTTCAGCTAAAAATGTAAGCTTAATCTACAGTATTGTAAGACTGTATGGAGTTTGTCTACATGTACAAAAGAGAAATAAAAAAACAAAATATCCTACCATCCCAGACATGCCTTGACCCGGTGGCCCCTTCTTGTCCATGTTGAACTGATTGGCCATATTGTTGGGCATGCCTGCCTTATTCTGGAGCTGCGGGCCCAGCCCTGCTCCAGGCAGCCCCTGGCCAGCAGATTGGCCGTACGGACCACCATAGGGGCCCGCATTGGCCATCATACTCATCTGGAAAGGAGGGTGAGGGGAGGAAGCAGTTAGGATGAGGAGGGTGAGCGGGAAAGCACGATTTAAGCAGCCAATTTACAAACATTCAAGGAGGAAATGTCAGAGGTATTAAATGTCATTTGACACAAATTGGACTGTTTTAAAATTACTCTAAATGTCACAGAGAAAAAAACGATTCTAGGACAACATCACTTTCCAAACACTATTGGTATTTTTTCTTTCACGATTACTTCCCATTGAAGTCGTAAAATTACAATCTAACTTCTGTCTCGTCTCAACCTTATTTGCTTTGTGCATGAACTTAAAAACACGATCTACTGGTCACCACCAGAGCCACACCACAGTATTTTCAGAAGCTGAAAGAATCCAATAGGGATGCTCCAACACCAGCAACAACAGGAAGTGCTTTATTAACTGTCGCTTTAGGACCAAGAGAAACTTTAAACAGTTCCTTTCTGCATCTGAAGGGAAACAACTCTGAGCTTAAAAATGTGGCCGATACTAATTATTCACTTGTGCTTTTCCTAACTATAGGACATCGCCAAACAAAAACTCTGGTTGCTGTTTTGTGATGCCAACCAGGGGTTAAAGCATCCATGCCATGCAGTCAGATAACTATATAAAAATTTCACCAGGTAATAGTTATTTTTTGTACTTCTTTCAGAACACAAACACACACACATTCCCATTGATTTTAAGTAGCAATAGCCTTTCTTGTGTTCTGCATCTACACAACGCAGTGGACTGTGACAAACAAGCACCCAAAAATAATAATATTAAATAGATAATTGTTACGTTTTCAATTTTAAAATGTGTTTTAACAGAACTGATATTTTGCCGTCATGTAGCTGCCTCTAAGAGGTGGAAAGTGTGTGTTGGCTGCTGCTTTGAGTGTAATTACCTTGTTCAGTGCTCCAGGTTGCTGTGGTCTCATCCCTGCTTGACCCCCTGGTCCCATAGGCCCCTGCTGCAGGGTTTCCGCCAACAGGTTACTACTGTTGCCCATGCCTCCATTGCCAGGGTAACCCATTCTCGGCGAGCCATTCATCACCTGCCCCCCCATCAGCCCCTGCTGTCCAGTGTTACCCTTCTGGTTACCCATCATGGAAGCTGCTCGATTGTGAGCTGCCATCCCTCCAACCATCCCAACCTGCTGCATTAATCCAGGTTGCTGCTGCTGGCCCTGGGGGGGCATGGATTGAGGTCCACCCGGTGAAACCCCCATCATCCCCATGGAAGCCCCAGGTGCATTGCTGTTGGAAGTGGGGCCACCCTGCTGTGATGGGGCTCCAGCTCGCAAGAGTTCAGACAGCTGTTTGTGTTTGGCAGCTGCATCATGGCCTCCTCCCAAACCAATCCCTCCTCCGATACCTCCGAGACTGGTATGGAGTTGGCTGGCATCCCCTCCGTTGGTCAGACCCAGGTCCGAGGAGCTGATCAGCTCATCTGGGAGGTCTTGCTCCAGGTCAAAGAATGAACCAAAATCTAGACACGGGGGGAAGACGTATTAAAATCCTACCGACTTCACAGCTCAGGAAAGCAAAACATCTACTATCTGTACTACATATGATACTTTGCCAAGATTTATTGAATGTACGGCTCAGATATTAGTTTGAAAACTATCAAGCACCCATCTGGAGCCCATAGATAGGCAGCCAGTGGATAAGTAACTGTCTCAAACAGCCTCCCGTGCATCAGTCTGTGGTTTGATATGGTGCCAAACATGGAGAGTGAATGCAGTAGGGTCAGGGTGAGAAGCCACAGAGGGGTAAACACTACAGTACCTAGGGAGGAGTGCTGCATTGGGTAGACTGTACAGCTATGTAAGTCCTTTCCACAATTTAAAAAGGGAAACGCCATTTAGGGCGCACACTCCAAAGGTCAAGACGCAGAAAGTTGTTAATACATTGGATGCATGTTTGATTTTTTACTGCTGGTTAATGACCTGTCTCTCTAAATTTTCCTGAAACCCACTTAACAGTCTATGTTTTCGCTGCATTAGACTTGAAGATATTGATGAATTTCAAACATGCTTCAAGCCTGAAATTCACACTTGTGTGTTTTCTCACAGAGTTAAGCCAGTGGTGTGGTTGTGGCTACCAATCTCTACTGAGTCAACAATTATATGACCTTTTTTGTTCTGCCATTTTATATATATACAGATATATAGAGTGTGATTTACAGATTCGTCCCAAACACCCTACTCATCTGCTCGGCTTCTACTTATAACAGGATGCAAACTAAAGGGGATGGTGGCAGGAGTTTACAGCTTCTTGCTCAACATGTGCAAACGCATTGGTTTGCAGTAATACTTTATTTCACAATCCAGACGAGAGGCGATCGAGTGCTCTGCCTTGGTGGAGACTTTCAAAAAAAAGTCAACTGCAGCGCAGGGTCGACGTGCAGCTCCAGACAATGGAGGCTGAAAGAGAATGGGCTTCGACGGGGGAACAATACTGAGAAAGTAGAGGCTTTCGATCGAAACGCTCGAAAAGACCCCATGTTACTGAGTCGACGGTTGAATTGACTTTGCGCTTCGGTTTAAAAAGCAGAAACACTTTGAATCAACACGCAGCCGCACGTTCAGCTCTGCGACGTTTAGCGCAACTTTTGACGAAGTGTCGAACAATAGCTAGCTGGTTTCACAACCGTTCAGCGAAACGGAGCTTTCTTCTTTACTGTTTACAACACGTTAAGTACACGGAACTGGGGACCCCGACCATAGCTAGCTTCACGGCCACAGGAGGAGTCGCTAACACGTAGAAAAAATGTCACATTAGTGATCAGTGTGACGCTAATCGTCACTTATTTCCTTGGCTAGCAGCTACCGAGCTCAGCTGAGCCGGTCCAGCAAGGAACCTAGCACGTTAGCTAGCTCGCTCCGTTACTTTCTCCTAAAGCTGTTCTGGAAATAGCATTTTGTCCCTTTGTTCGCGGAGCGTGTGTGAAACGGGACTTTCGACGTGCTCGCGCCCTCGTGCTTCCACTTGATTTACTTTCGAGGCAGCGGGGGAAGTTGAAGCAAACTGGGGTGACTCGACTCTTCCATTGTTTGGAGGTGGATGTTGTAGTTCGGAGCTAGTTAGCCTGTTGAGGCTAACGCATCAAAACACCGCTGCTGGAAAGTTGCTGCTAGCACCGGCCCCACATCGTGTTTCTCCTCTTAGAGATCGACATGTCGACACAGATCTTTGACCACACGACTCTGTTTTCAACCAAACCACCAACTCACTCACGTTTAAATGCATTAATTATGTAGCATCTCTGTTTCACAAGTTGCAGGGAAACTCTGCAGGCTCCTGAGACACTGAGCAGCAGATCATGCACAAACACACTTAAAGTTAGTATCATAGTTTTGTAGAATGCATGCAATATATTTACCATTTCCATCACTGGCAGACACGGAGAGAGCCGGAGAGGACAGCTTGGGCCTCTTAGCTGAAGGCGGGCCGGACTCCAGGACATTATCGGCCATATTTTTGACGAATTAAAAATGCAGTAGGTCCACGGAGGGCAAACGTATTTCCCCTAATTTGAGTCTCCTTGTGCCTTAAAGAAGATCTTCTGATCGTTCCCCCACCGCTCGGGGGACGGTAGGGGAGAAGACAGCGGGACTGGACTCCTTCCCTCTCGGTTCAGTCCTCTCTGCAGATATCAGTCCCCCTCCCCTGGCGGAGATTTCGTTTCTTCACAGATTTGAGGTGGAGGAGGTGGGAACGTGGAGTCGGCAAAAAGGCAAGCGTGCGGCCCTCTGACAACCTCATGTAGCCTCCTCTACGACGCTAGACTGTCCCAAGATCCGTCCTCCATGGTGCACGCAGTCCTGCCCGCCATCGTCGGCGGAGAAACCCTCTACTTCACACCTGAAACGCTCCAGGAGTGTGTCGCTGCAAAATGGAAACTGTGCTCCCAAAAAGAAAAAGCCAGGAGTTGTCCCGTGTTAACTTCTGGAGGCAGATATCTCATGCAACAGTTATGAGATCCTCTGTGAGCTTTTCTTTACCTGAGCAGACATCTCCCTGCCACAGATTCCTTTATGTTCCCAAACCAAGAAGGCAGTCGGTCTGTTTGGAGGAGACCACAGTTAGAATACAGTTAAAAGTGTAAGCGGTGTTCTCATGTGCAAAACACCGAGAAACAACTCATTACATTGGTTTGGCAAAGAGATGGAGGCAGAAAAAAATCCCACGCGTTGCAATCACTCGGGTAAAAAGAGCATCTATTGCAGATGTCTTCTCCTAAACGTGGAGTTTCTCAGTTGCATGTGCATGCAGACTAGAATGTGCACTTAGTGTTTGACCATGCAAGGCACTGGGTCAGGGAGAACACACTCGTATTGCACACTTGGTTGTTGCAAACCCCTTTTGCAGTCAGCGGGGGTCGAAAATACAAAAGCTTGCAAACCGACAAAAAAAAATTATATATAAGAAATCACAGCTCCTGTGCAGTTGATGCAATAACGTGAAAATAAATCACAGCGCTAATTGGCAATCAGTGGCCAGTCAGATTGATCCAATTAGTTGTATTTTGCAGAGGACGGCGTGTGGGGGGGCTCCAGATGAGGTTCCTCCTCCGCTCGATGTAAAACTCCCAGATATTATTAAAAAACAGTTAAACACCACCCCCCCTCCTCCGGAGCACAAACATGGGTCTATATACTTGTCGGTCGCTGGAGGTATTGGTCATGCAGCCGAAGAGGAACAGAAAAGCGCGTAATAAAAAAAAAAAATTCTCAAAAAAAAAAGAAGGGACAGGAGCGCGGCGGAGGCGACGGGAGAAAATGTGATAAAATGTGGCGGCGAGAGGTGATGGCTGTTCGGAAGCGGAAAGCTCCGGATCGGCACGATGATGTTGACACCCCCGGAAAATCTCTCCAAATCCTCGGGTTGACTCTTTGTGATGGAGATTGCCCCCCTTCTCTTTAAACGCGTCTCTCTCTCCACCTCTCCCTCCTGCCCGGCAGCAATTTATTTATATAATTGTCTATGCGGACTCTTCGCTTCCTCCGCCACGGACACATAATGATTTTTCATGTTGCCGTTTTTTCCCCCCCGTTTCCCGCAGGTTTTTCCTGGTTCTAACACACGGCTCTCTTCCGCCTCCCCTCGCCGCACAAACACCCCCTTCCTCGGATTTCTCGGAGTATTTCCTTCTCATGCAGACATACATGTAGATACTGATATTTATTTATCACCCGCTGGCTTTTCCCTCCGCCGCCGCCGTCTTCTGATCGGTCTCCTCGGCGATGCTTCTTCGCTCTCCCCGGTAACACGGACGGGATCTCGCCGCGCTTTCCTCCACCGGCGGTTCCCGGAGCGGCAGACCTCGGTAGCCGGAGTCGCTCCTTCTCTCGGTTATCTCCTCCTGTTTCTGTCCGCACAAACAAAATGGCGGCTTGTTGTTTCTACTCCTCTGATACGGGGGGAGGGTTGAAGGTACGGCAACATTAGGCGTGAAGGGGAGGAGGAGGGGGAGGGGGAGGGAGGAGGAGGAGGGAGTCTTCGGAGGTGCTCGGGATTGTCCGGAAACAGGCTCCGTAGATTTTGAGTCTTCATGATGCTCAGTGACATTAACTCTGTGTTTTACTGAAACTCACTGATTTCATCCAAATACTACACATACTGTCAGGAGGCATATTCACAAATACTACACATACTGTCAGGAGGCATATTCACAAATACTACACATACTATCAGAAGGAATATTCACAAATACTACACATTGTGTCAGGAGGAGTATTCTCAAATAGTACACATACTATCAGAGGGAGTATTCACAAATACCACACATATAGTCAGTAGGAGTATTCACAAATACTACATGTGCATTCAGGAGGAGTATTTACAAATACTACTACACATAGTGTCAGGAAGAGTATTCATAAATACTACACGTACAGTCAGGAGGAGTATTCACAAATACTACATATACTGTCAGAAGGAGTATTTACATATACTACACATACAGTCAGGATGAGTATTTACATATACTACACTTACAGCCAGGAGTGTTCACAATTTACAAATACTACACATACAGCCAGGAGTATTTACATAAACTCCACATACATTCGGGTTGAGTATTAACAAATACTACACTTACAGCCAGGAGTATTCACAATTTACAAATACTACACATACAGTCAGGAGTATTTACATAGACTCCACATACAGTCGGGATGAGTATTCAGATTTTACCTTAACTGTAGTAAGAGATATGTTTATTACCATCATCGTCATTATTATTAATGTACAACAACTCTGCATGTTTACCTGCCTCTGTACTTATATTCTCACTCTCCTTGGGAAACTACAATACCTTGTACTTATACAGTTTAAAGTTGTCACTACCCGTGCCGCCTCGGACGTATAGTATCGATTTGACTCTTTCTCTACATGAACCTCTTCTTTTGTTTTGTATTTGATTATTGCGTTCATCGCACTGCTGAGCTGACCCGTGCTTCACGTACAACACTTTTCATTGTACTATTGACCCTGTGTGGAGTTACACATGACAAATAGAACTTTAAACTTTAGCGTGAAACTTGAACAATAATTCATCAGTATATATTTATCCACAACACCATATTGAGGGAGACTTTCCTTCCATATCAGCACTGGGATCTTTGTCTGTGTGACCTTGTAACCATGAGGAGATACGTTCATATTATTTTGCGTCACAGTCAAGGTTGTGTAACTTGATTCAGCGCAGACACTATTATCATTAGCAATATTTTTTCCATCTTGATGTCCATCATCAGTGACCTGAGTCAAACCAACAAAACTGATCAGTTATGAAAGAAAGATCTTTTTAATATACATATATATATATATAAACACAATTTCCCTAAAGGATATCACATTTTTCTTTCTGCTAAAAAGACCCAATTCCAACACACACACACACACACATACGTTCACACACACTGTCATAACTCTGTGCATTGGCGTCATAGTTATAATCATTCCTGATTCATAAGGATCAGCAGTTTTCAACAGGTTCTTCTTGATCAATCCCATGATGGGGTTGTATTGATTTCCTCTGGTCCTTTCTGAATCTCCTACAGTACAATGAAAGCATGTTCAACATTTGGTGTTTTCATCTTGTGAAGTGCAGCATCAAAATGATGCATGTTTGGGTGTAACAGAAAAATGTGTATATGAGTAAGACGACAAATGAAAGTGCTTAACCTGGCATGCTATGCTGGAAGCTACTCTGAAATAAAATAGAAATATGAAGGTTTTAAGAATGAATGATAGCACCACAACAATACTGGATAAATCGGTTGTATATGATAAAGGGTCGGTCTCTCTGTGGTATGCTGTGACCACAGTTACCCTGATGTTCACTTACATTAATGAGGAACTCATCAGTTACAGCATATTTAACGGTCGTGGATTTAAAGGTTCAAATTTACTGTTATCGTCTTCTTAAATTATGTTTTCACAGGACTTTCCGAAAAATCTAGGAGCTTCCACGACAGTTTCCAAAATTGACTAAAACCGGGGACTTGCAGTGCACCCCCTCCTGTCATGTAGCGGGGCCCCTGAGCCCAATGACGACATCACCACGGGGATAGTTGAGAAGCACAGCACACAGACCTCCTGTCAACTCTGTGCCTTACTTGCTCACTTGTCTCTCCCTGCCCTATCTCTGGGCACAGGCCTGTTCTACATCAGCGATGGTCTTTGGCGCGTCAGAGGACAGAATCAGAGGGCCTCCCTTGTCTCGGATCACCACATCATCCTCAATTCTGATGCCCAGGCCACGGAAACGCTCTGGCGCCTGGTCACTCTCCTCGCAGATGTATAAACCTGTGAAAAAAAAAGAAGGGGAAAAGGGGAACATGCGTGAAAGCAGGAATAACATGAGCCAGATAGGAAGTGAGGGATTCATCATTTGAAGTTAGTACAGAACATAATGTGAGGGTTTGGGTTTTTTAACCTGTTTTCACACAGTTTGTCGATCAACTTCACATCTGCACATCTTGAGCAAGAATCAAGATGGTGAGAAAGTAGGTAAAAGCCTCGGTTATCCATACCTGGTTCTATGGTGATGGCCATTCCCGGCTGTAGCGACTGTGAGCGGGACAGCTCAGAGGTGTCGTGGACATCCATGCCCAGGTAATGACCAACGTGGTGGGGGCAGTAACGTCGAGCAGCCTGGGACGAGCATGACGTAAGAAATATAAGGTCTTAAGAAGTTGTTGGAGAGTTCAATTACTTCACTTCATTGATTAAATCGGCAGAACTGACTGAAAACCACTGATGAGGACATGAATAAACTCATATACCAGCTAGAAGGGCATTGACTGGAACTAATACCTCTGCCAAACCTCCTCCTGTATGGCTCTTATGATCTAGTGTGGATGATGGACACTTCACTACACTATTTGGGAAATACAACTTTTTGAAACACATATTGAGACATTTAGTTACTTTCAGCTACAACTTTGTTCCCTTAAAGCTAAGAGCTGCTTACAAACTGGTGTAAAGCACAGGAATAATCATCAAGAATCTGTTATCGGTCAAACTGCAATTTGAAAGACTACATTATTTCTCTGATTATTACCTTTAGTACATCGGCATCACTGGCACTGGCCTTTACAATCCCGAGCCGCCTGAGCTGCCGTCCCAGCAGAGCCAGCATGGTGCTGTAGATGTGATCGAGACTAACACCCGGGGAGCACAGAGACAAACAGGAGCGCTGGACCTCCAGGACGGCCTCATACAGCTCCGCCTGGGCAGCGCTGAATCTGGCAGGAAGGAGGTGAGAGCACCACATTACAGGTGTGTGTTTGTGTCTCACGTAAAAAAAGACTAATGTGTGAATACAAATGCATTCTGGGCCACATATGAACGACCACCTGCCCAGCTGACGTCCACTGACCTGCTTGAGTATCTCAATGAAAAGTTTTGTCCTTTTAACCTCTTGTTAAACTTACTTTCCATTCACCGGCCATGTCCGAGTGATGTCACTGACATAACCGAAGTATTCACAGCCACCGTCGAGCAGCACCATTTCACCGTCCTGATGCAGGAGAGCAGGAGAAAAGTACAAGGAGTGATTATTTTACATACGGTTGTACAATTTATCTTTTCCAGAGGGCTTAGATTCCACCTGATATCACGTGACTGATCCTTTCACACATGCGGCACCTTCCATTACCTTTATTATCTGGTTGTTGTTTATATAGTGAAGAGTATTGGCTCGATTTCCTCCAGCGACCACAGGAGGATACGCCAGGAAGTTGGCGCCATGGATCCGATTCTCAAAATCAAACTGTATGGGAGAATTTTATAATATTAAGTATGAGTATATAATTTATTAGGGCTATACGTAGTATATATGATTATAACTGCGCAGTCGTTGACAACTGTATCTTTTAAACAAAAAACAGAAATTACACATTATACAAAAAGGCCTATATTTATGGATATATTTATAAAACCAGTCTTTAAACTTCAAAGAAATAATAATGTATCCTTCATCATGATAAATACTAATATTGACTGATGTGATTTCTTGTTTACTTCTCATTAAAACTTCTCAATCAATCCCTGTCCCTTTTATATCTAATATGTTGCGTCGGTCAGTTGTCAGTGCTAATGAGGAACAGTTATTAACATCTGCAGGTACTGAATAATCAATTTATGATACTTATGCCCTCTGTAATTATATTAAAGAGCCTGATCAATAAAAGACATGGAGATCATTAAGGGCCACACGTGATAGTGAGCCACAGAAAGATTTTCAGTCACCTTCGCAAAGAGCACAGCTTCATCTACGTCTCCTTGAGACAGAGCCATCGTCCTCCTGAAAGCCTGGAAGACAAGGATTTGTGTTGGTGCACCGCTTGTGTTGAAAAGGATCTCTACAAGTGTTACACAGTGTGGCTGAGGGACATCAATACATTAGGATACAGGGAAATAGATATACTGCAGGTATTTGTAAGTTATAATATTGACGGTGGAAACATACAACAAACAAATAGACCAACAGCATAATGTAAAGAAGTACAGCAAAGTTGAGAACTAGAGATGAGGATAGATTAAGTAGGTGTGTGTGTGTGTTCCAGGTAATAATCATGCTGGGGGGGGTTATATCTGTTTCAACAGTCACATTATGGGGACTTGTCTTCCTAATGAGGACGGAAATCACTGTAAATTTAAAGGTGAAAACATGTTTTAAGATTACGGTTAGGGTGAGTCCCTAGGAAATCTGTGTAAAGTCCTGTGTGTGTGTGTGTGTGTGTGTGTGTGTGTGTGTGTGTGTATGTGTGGTTGGTCGAATGGCTGTTTGAGGGTTAATATTTGCTTTCAGGTTGAGTTTGTGCTAAAGTGGTGTTAAAGCATGTTAGATCATTTGATAATATAATAATACTATAATGATTATGATATACAAGAGCAACATATGATTCATTATGTTAATAATAAATATGAGTATTGGAGATAATTTAAACACCGACCTGTGCTGTGATGCGACCTGCCTCTTGCATGAGCGCCACCTCTGCTGAGCTCTTGAGGGCCCTGAGAGAGTGGATGAGGGGCCTGAGAGAGCGCGGCATCGGCCCCGGCTCCAGCACAGGACACACGTGAGCCTGGTGGAGCCGAGGGTGGGCCGGCTGAGAGTTATCGTACCAAAGCACGGTGCCTGAAAGGGAGTAGACAGAAAACAGTTAAATATGAAGTTACGGTCAGAAAGTCAGCTTTGTTTGTGGTCTATCTCATAACCTTAGTTCTGTTAAGAGGCTGGACATGCATCCTCACGGCCCCCCATGCACCAACCTTTCAGGGCCTTGAGCACAACACCCAGCTCTTCAGTGCTGTGAACTCTCTCGATGCCGGTCAAAGCAGCCGCCCCGTCCTTCCCTGAGCGGGGCCCGTCCCACAACTCTCGCCCCGGGTCTCTGCGGGGGACGAACAAGATGGCCTGATCCGGTCGCCCTTTCCCGTGAAGAACCAAGGCGCTGTCCGGCTCCAAGATGCCACTGAGGTAAAGGAAATCCTGGGGAACATATGACTCCTGGTTAATTGGGGAAGACTTGATAACAAAAACCCACAGAGGAAGAAGATGATTCAAGTGAAGATGAAGAAAGGCAACATGAAATGGAAGAGGCACCTGGTTCTGGTGGAAGGGATACGGGATGTCGTTGGTCATGAAGCGGGTCGGATGGGACAGAACGATGACCACATGGTGGCTGGAGGACGCAGAGGGTCCCAGCCGGTCGGCCTGGGCCTCGATCAGCGAGGCCAGTCGATGTCTGCGGAGCTCATACTCTGTCTGGCTCAAGCCTGGGGTCACGTCACCTGAGGGGAAGAGATCAGCTTTCAGGTTGAATACATCAAGAAATATGGACACAATCAATATTTTGGAGTTAAATATTGAAGAGAAAAGTGTTTCTACAGAAAATGATCACGTCACATTAAAGCTGACCTTTGACCTTTCAGATAAAAAATGCCATCCAAGGCCAAAATCTGTTTTTGTGAGCTCAAGGTGATCTTGACTTTTGACCATCCAAGTAAACAATAGAGTTTTTCATAGAGTTTTTGAGACAATGTGACAAGATCATCACCAAAACATGCACTATTATTTCTAAATGTGACATGAAGCATAGAAGAATACGTGCTTTGTGTGACTAATTGCAGGTTTTCCCTTAAAAACCGTGTGAACGTACTCACCCTGCTTGATGAGGTGTGGATGGGTGAAAGGGCTCGGCTGGCCCAGGTACCGCAGTGGAACCGTCTTTGGTTTCAAACCTCCGGACTTTAGAGAAACACTTCTGGTTGGGCACCCAACACATCCTGGAGACAGACACACAACACAAACACTCTTACACTGGTTCCCAGCATCCACTGAGTCACCATCATGTCAGAGAGGAGCTTTACCGAAGGAAGATAAAAGTTTCAGGTAAGAAAAAGGAGAAGGGAGACAAAGTTGCTAACTTTTCATTTTCACGGTGACGCCCACTGTCCCTGTGGAAAGTTTCATAAATTTTGACTGGAGAAATTTGGAGAAAATTAAAAAGGAAGTTGACAACTTGTTAATTATATCACTCATATCTTGCTCCTATTAAATATTGTTTTTAAATAATCCTAAAGAGGTGACACAAATATTTCTCCTCACTCTTGTTCGTGTTGACTATCACTGTCTGAAAATCACGTTTCAAGAGATTTTACTGTAGACGTTTGAGAAAATCTGCTTCTTTTTAATTACATCACCCATAACTTGCTCTTATGAAATATCAGTGACCTGAGCATGCAGAGTTTCTTCCTGTGACTTGACCCCAATAGAACAGAGCATTGATCCCGAGGGGAGCAGCTGTCAGAACATGTGAATGACCCTCTGGAGCTCCTCACTGACCTGGACTCCTGCTCCCCGGCGGCAGCAGCTTCACAGCGGAGCGGAACCAGGCTCTGCTGCTGGAGGGCAACATGGTCACAGCTCGAGGACACGGCTCAGTCCCCGCACAGCGCCACACTGCGGCCGTGGAGCGTCACGCACAGTCAGCAGCAGCGTCGGGCCTGCAGGCAGAGACACGCAGCGGTGCGTTGCTGCGACTCACCGACGTGAAAACTCAGCTGTTTGTCTGTGGCTGTCAGCCGTTAGCGTTAGCTTCAGGTTAGCTCGATGCTAGCTGACAGTAACCCACGCTCATTGGTGCAGCGGGATTCAGTTCCCCGGAGTTTGGCTTCCCAGGCACAGGCGCTTAACCCCGCCTCCTTTTGGCTTAAAGGGATAGTTCAACCCAAAATTACCTTTTTTCAGGGCTAAGAAGCATTGCAGCAGAATCCAATACAATTGAAGTGAATGTTGAACATTTCTTCAAACGTAAAACAAACACCACATCCCCCCATACTGCTCCTGTGGTGTCATCCAAGTGTCCGTAAACCAAGACTTCTATGTCCTTCTGCCTGGAGCACGTTCACATTGCCAATGATGGCCAGCTAGCTAACGCAAACATTGTTCCCATGCAACTGGAACATTATCCACTCAGGTTATTCAGGTGTGACGTCATTACGAGGTGTAATGGAACACGACAAATGTTCACAACAGCAACAGATTCTCCAAAGTTTTCAGATGAGCGGTGGTGCAGCAGGCAGAGGCAACAAAATGTTAAATATAAATTTCAATACTCTATACAGTGGACTCATTGTTTCCCACAATGCATTATGAAAAGTAGTGTACAATCGACGGTCACTCACAGAGCAATATACCCTCATGCACTGCTCCCGCCCGTTACTACAAATCTAAATAAGAGCAGAGCCAAAAAGGATTAATACCAAAAGTGAAATAATCATTTTAAATGTATTATGGGATTTTCCACCAGCCGACGTTGTAGCTGTAGTACGCCATTATCATGTAACAATGACGTAATCACGGCTACAGAAGTAATCTGCCAAGTAGTGTCCAAAAGGGCTCAGTATATAAAACTTTAATCTTGAGGATGTTTTCCTACACGTGGCATCTATTGCACTTCTGTCCGTGCTGGGAGAGGGATCCCTCACATCTGGCTCTCTCTGAGGTTTCTACGTATTTTTACCCTGTTATACGTTTTTTTTTGTAGTTTTTCCTCACTCTTGCTGAGGGTTAAGGACAG
Source organism: Pleuronectes platessa (assembly GCF_947347685.1). Taxonomy (NCBI): domain Eukaryota; kingdom Metazoa; phylum Chordata; class Actinopteri; order Pleuronectiformes; family Pleuronectidae; genus Pleuronectes; species Pleuronectes platessa. The sequence goes on from NC_070641.1 coordinate 21,655,521, forward strand.
AGGATGTCACACCCTGTTAACGCCCTATGAGACGAACTGTAATTTGTGAATATGGGCTATACAAATAAAATTTGATTGATTGATTGATTGATATAGTTCTCTCTATAGAAGTCCTTGCATAGTGAAGGTTAGTGGGTGAGTAGATGATTTCCTACACAGCCACGATCTCATTGTGTCTGTTCGCAGAGGAATCTTGTTAAATCAGGGGTATTATTATGCATTTATAGATGTGAAATCTTACACCCAGGATTAAGTTTTAAATGTTTTAATATTCCAATGTCAAATTTCACATTAAGATTGAAAAAACACTAAGTGATTATATATTAATATATAATCCTTAAATCCAAAGGTTTGGGGTTGATTTCCTGTAAACTCCCCTGATCCTGACAGACTCACTGCAGGGCATCAAATGCTCGTGATCTCTCGGGCTGTCCCACAACTTGCCTGAATGAAAACCCGAAGCGACGCTGCATCCAGAGAAGCGTAGCAGTGCTGCAAGTCGACTGTCTCCGTCCTCCGTGGGGTTTTTCTATCCGGCCGCCATCGGCGTAGATCTTCAAATAGGTGCGTTTCCCTCGGATAAGAGGATTCTATGTCCCGCTGCTCCGCCGTGTTTTAAGCTAATCTCGGTGCAGGCTGTAGCTAGCTCCGGGTGCTATCATGCGTCAAGCGGCCATGACATCACTGACGGATTCGCATTTCCAGAAACTTCAGGCTGCTCGAGATTGAGTCAGTGGCTCATGTTGTGTTATTGCACATTGTGGTTTATCCGGGGAGGGGATCACGCTGCGGCTGTGGCGGACCTGCACTCGGTCCCGGCCGGGTTAGCGTAGCTAGCCGTGGTTAGCCGCTAAAAAAAGCAAACAACAGCAGGCTCGGTGAAGCGGTTGACGGGGGTTTCTCTGTGCTTTTCCCCGCCTGCAGCGCGCCGTGTGCGGGACGTGACAGAGCAACATGGACCCACGAAAGATGTTCGAGCTAAAGGGCTTCGTGCAGAGATGCGAGGCCGAACCGGGACTCCTGCACCTTCCAGAGATGAGCTTCTTCCGGACCTGGCTGCTGGGGTCAGTGCTGCTGCAGCACGTGAACACACACACACAGATTAAACAAGTGTGCTGGTTATTGAGCAAAACACCCAAATGGAATTTATTTATCTCCCACTGTGCCACATGTGTTCTTAGATTAAAGGGATAGGTCATCCAAAAATGAAAATTCACTCATTATCCGATCGCCTCATTAAAAAAAAAAAGACAAAACGCCTCCAAACTGCTCCTGTGATTGGAAACGAGGTCATTTACACCATGTTTTTAGCGTAAATGTCTGATCCACACGCTCTGGAGGAGCATAACAGGACATTCCGGCTAAAAACATGGTGTAAATAACCTTATTTCCATTCACAGGAGCAGCATGGAGACGTTTGAAGGCCTTTAGAAAGAAGCTTAAGATTAAAATAGCATCTGTTTTTGACTAATCCAGAAATCTAAGAACTGGAAAAATCATGGGACTTGGGCTTCTGGCTGAATTACTCTCATGATTTTGTTTTGCAGCATGGGAGCAACGATCCCTCCTCCACCCCCGACTGAGGAGACATGCCACGTGAGATGCTATTTATTCTTTATCTGTGATGATTCGATTTTATGGATGTTATTCTTATACTCTGATGTGTGTTTGGAAAGCAAACATGTGTAAAAATATGTGGAGATTAATCGTATTGGCAGTTATGTCTCCCTGACGGTCACATCATGCTGTAACTCTCTGACCTGTAGGGTGGATGTCCCTGTGGACCTCCCCCTGCATCAGCTCCTCCTCCTGAGCCCAAGCCTCCTACACTGTCCGAGAGCGAGGAGAGTGAAATAGGTTTGTTCATCCAAACCTTCAACAATATCTCTAATCACACCTCTGGACACAGGAGTCAGTAGATTAGTCGCTGGTTAGTTTAGCTCAGTCTGTAAATGGGTGGAAACACAATCCTACCAGCACCATTCAATCTCACTTATTAATGCCAACTGTGCTTTTTGTGTGATCTTGATGAAAACCAAAGCAGGCCAGTAAACCCCCCCGACACTTAAACCCAAGCAAAGAACTTGAAGTGAAGCAAAGTTTGTTATAAACATTGTTTATCTGTCTTTACAGAAATCAACGACGAGGGAGTGATCGAGCCAGACACCGATGAACCGCAGGAGATGGGAGACTTTGAAAATGTTGAGGTAAATGTCTACTGATCACAAATACATTTACTCTCTTGCAAACCGAGATTCAAGGCAATTTCAACCATTTAAACAGGATTCGTGAGATAATCTTGTCTTTAAATGTCCTCAGGTCACAGAGGAGATGATGGATCAGGCCGATGTGATGAAGATGGAGGCCATTAACGCTCTGGGAGAAGGTAGGTGGAGATTGAGAATATGGGGCCTGTGAAGACACACTCCCTGTGAAGATGAGGTAAACAGCACTGAACTAAATTAGATTCATCCTCTCTTACACATTTTTCTTTACAGGTGATCTACAGAAAGCTCTGGATCTTTTCGCTGGAGCCATCAAGCTGAATCCCTGCTTAGCCATCCTGTACGCCAAGAGGGCAAGGTGAGAGGCGCAGGTGTATTTTCTTCAGGTTATTCACAGCAGATTGTCATTCATCCTGGTCACTGTTCGATTCCGGAAAATAATAATAAAGGCTCAGTATTTAGCTGTGAAACACAAACACTGTCTGCTATGTAACTGCTCTTTAGTCCTGAATGAGTGTGATCTGTTGTCCTCTTGTGTGTTAGTGTCTACGTCAAGATGCAGAAACCAAACGCAGCCATCAGAGATTGCAACAGAGCCATCAACATCAACCCAGACTCTGCACAGCCTTACAAGTGGAGGGGGAAAGCTCACAGGTGCGTTCCTATTTAAAGACTCTACTATAGGCCAGATACTTCCCAGTGTGTGCTGTGAACAAACGCCTGGCAGAGACATCACACCTTCACATCCGCATGTCATGACCAAACATTCAGTGTAAACACTCCCAGGTGTAGCACACCTCAACTTTGGCAACTAAGTTCATATCAGTAACTAATCATGGGGGGTTATTATTTCTGACTGCCATTGATCTATGTGGGCTCCTTGCGAAAGAGGGATCTGTTTGTGGAGGAACACTTCATCCGTGCTGCTCCTGCTATCTGTTCGCTGATTGCGTATTGTGCTGGTGTGTGGCTGCAGGCTGCTGGGGCACTGGGAGGAGGCAGCCAAAGACCTGGCCACAGCCTGTAAGCTGGACTACGACGAGGACGCCAGTGCGATGCTGAAGGAGGTCCAGCCTAAGGTAAGAACCTGAGAAGAGGGGGAATAAAAAAAAACATGTTGCAGGCTTTTAAAAAATAATAAATGTGTAGTAACTTCAATGCAGGTATGTTATTTTTATGTAAGGGGGGATCTCTGCTAATGTTCACATTTTCCTATTGCAGAGTTACAGTTTGATCAGAGGTCTTTAGAAACCTGCACTGAAATAGAGGGAATCCAGTTTGTCTTATGTGTCTTTCTTACCTTTTCTTTCCAGGCGAACAAGCTCATTGAGCACAGACGCAAATATGAGCGCAAGAGAGAAGAAAAGGATGTCCAGGAGAAACAAGAGCGGGTAAAGAAAGCCAGAGAGGAGCACGCAAAGGCTCAGAGGGTGAGTTGCTCTGGAGGATTTCATATCTGGAAAAGCTAATAAATGGTCCTTCAAAGCTGAACTGCAATGGCCGACTAGAGATGCTCAGAAATCAGCAACCAGCGTCACCACAGGCCAAGAAAACGGCCCATTCGAAACTGGCATTGCACTAGTTTTCACAATAAGAGTTTTGTAGGCCCCGTTTGAAACCACAGTAGAAACCACTGGTGACTCCTGAATGCCCCTGAAACGTGACCCATTCTTTTGTCTCAACAGGAGGAAGAAGCACGACAGGCTGGAGGAGGATTTTTCCCAGGTAGGAGATTGGAACCGAGCTGGTTCATTGCATGATGGGATAAGCTACACACTCAAAATGCCATTATAGGAGATATGGGAGCATAGTACCCTATGGGGGGAAAAAGCATTAGTCACATCATATAGTTAAAAGGTGAATCTTTTCATTGTTTTGCAGCAGGTGCGGCTGGATTCCCAGGCGGAGGTGCGGGTGGATTCCCAGGCGGAGCCATGCCAGGCGGAGCCCCTCCTGGCATGGGCGGCATGGGCGGCATGGGCGGTCTTGGTGACCTCCTGAAGGATCCTGAGCTTCTCAACGCCATGAAGGTATGATGAGAACCTTAAAAGGGATAGTTCACCCCAAAATCTGTTCTACATCTCAAAGATATATGTTGTTATTTTGGAAAGTTTAGTTCTCTGTGTTGGATGAGAAGGTGATGGTCTGTGGAGGTGGAGTTCAGACGAAGGCAGGAGACAAGAAACGAAGGGACGTGTTGATTCCACACACAGGATCATGTGTATTTGAGCCTTTGACAGCGCAGCACAGATAAAGACTTAGATGTGGTTCACTAAAAGAGATTAAAAAGAGGGAAGGGGATTTAATTTTAATTTTGGCTTTTATTTATGTGAGAGATAGAGAAGGAGAGATGTGAAACAAAACAAACTGTCCTAACTGGTGGATATTTAATCACTTAAACTGACAGCAAGCCTTTTAACCTGATTTTGGAAATGCACATGGTGAATAAAGATGACATTTTCCATATTCAACTCTAGGACCCTGAGGTGATGATTGCCTTCCAGGATGTGGCACAGAATCCAGCCAACATCTCCAAGTACCAGAGCAACCCCAAAATCATGGCACTCGTCACCAAGCTAAGTGCCAAATTTGGAGCCCCACCACAACCATAAACAAGAAAGGCACCACAGGAGTGGAGAGGAGAAGGGGAGAGTGAATACGTGGTGAAACAATCTAGGGAGCCAACAATTATTCCACTGTGTCCAGATCAAACGTGGGGAGCGGGTGGCAGTTTATTTGGTGTAATGTCCAGAAGGTGGGGCTACTTTTTTAATGTTCTGCATCAGCCGGTCAGCACTTATTGATGTCTCAACCAAGCAACCAAACGGTGAGGAGTCAGCTCTCTGACACTTCTCCGTGGGCACTTCACTTAACCACAGTTTGATATTTCTTAACCTGTATCTGGAGAAGCTAAACTGGAAAGCCCTGCTTTTTGAAGCTAGCTCACAAACCTTTTTACAGGCATTTAATACATGGTAATGGTTTAGTTATTGTGTTTTTTCTTCCTCTGAACAGAGAAACGTTTTGTTAACAGATCTATTATAAATACAAAAATGTGCTGTTCTTGATTTCTCACCCTATTGGGAAAATGATTCACGATAATAAAATACTCAAACCTCTGTTCCTGCAAACTGGTTGCACATTCCTTTCATTGATCTCTGTCTATGTTATATGTTTTATACATAACCACTTGTAAGCCTCCATGCCCTCGACAGCCGCTGGCCGGAGGCACTGTGTTATCGGCTTGTCCGTCCGTCCTATTCTGGTTAACCTGATATAACAAGAATCTAATAGAATGACGTGCTGATCCAGAAAAATCACTGCAATCTGGAGTATAAAACTGTCAGATCCCCCACTGAGACCTGAAGGCGTCCAGGTTACTGGTCAGGGTGTAGAAGGCGTGTTCTACTCTCTGCTACCAAACACTTCACCAAATTAGTCCAGCCCTCAACCAACATCTGGCTCTTCCTGCTCTTCCAGTTGGCCGGTTGAGCCATGACAACACGGACGTTTAGGAGGACAAGGGTTGCTCTATTTAGGGTCAGTGGCACAGACAGGGACTTGGGTCCGGAGTCCGTTTATCCTCCAGCGTCTGCTAAGTTAACCCCCCAGCTGTAAGAAGGTGTCAGTCCGGTCAGGTCAGCTTCAGAGTTTCCCTGTTGGTGCAGTTCCGCTAAAGCCGGTCAACAAATCCTCACAGCGGAAGTCACTCAGTGACAGCGGATGTAGCTGACATGGCATCAAGGGTTGACGAATCACAATAGATTTAAAAAAAAAAGAAAACGAATACCTATTGGCTGTTGGAGTGTCCATTTTGCCGGCGCCCCATATCATCAAGTGTATGTATTTAGACAGAAATGAACCAAATACAATTAGAAGACTTAGCTTTCAGGTGTTAAGGTCTGCCAGGCCCATTGTTAACTATTATCTAATGAAATAACATTTTTACACAGACAATTTTGTGTCAAGATGTTTGTATTACCGCTTCAAACAAACCAGACTCTGTATTGTGACATTTGTTTATTTTGTTTACAACATTGAGAACAGTGAGGGTTAAAAGTGGGAGGGAACAGAGAGGAAAGAAATGATGATGCCTACTGAATGATGAATGACGCTAACCAAAGCAAATAAAGGGCCATTTGATTGCAATTCATCTATCATAGCCACACATTTAAAGGGAAAACCCTCTGATTTGTCTCAAAGGCGAATTAATGCCTTTGATGAAGGCCTTTGCATAGCTATTCCTCTTGTATGTACAGGAGAACAAAGGAACCATAGATAAAAAGCAGTCACCCTATATATTAAGGGCAGGTCAATGCCCCTTTACATTGGTGTCCACCTCTCAAGAAAACGAGCTGAATATAATTAAGAGGATCATGCAGAACCAATCTGAACCCGAGACGATGCAAGACCAACCGAATATAGACACGGAGGCAGTCTACGCACTTACCGAGGCCGAGAACAACTTGACCACGTATGTCTGCGCGGTCATCCTGGAGGTCTTCCAGAGCTGCAAGGCCTTAAAAGGCAGAAAGGATGAGGAGGTGTCCAGACACACAGAGCGTTTACTAACGCTGATAATGGAGGGAGTCCCGAAGGACCTTGTTCCCAACATAACGCTGGTCCAAATGGCCAGGTCTGTGTTCAAACAGCTGGTGCGTGTTTTCGGCAGGAAGCTGAAAGCAAAGATTCTTGAGCCAGAACCACATGAGGAGAGTACCATGATTGATATCTTTCAGATGAAGCTTAAGAAGCACTCAGGAGAGCCTGCCACCCCTTTCCGCTGTTCACTGTTCTCTGCCATCTGCGGGGTCATAGCCGTGGGATCCCCCGTTATGGTTGGAGTTATGGTCCTTACCACATTGTTTTTGTTGTAAAACCAACTGTGTGTGAGCAAATATGCATTATACTACGCCTTAAGTCTAAAACCGCTTCGCGCTCCGACTCACAGGAGTCTATCGGCTCCGGGAATGATTTCACAGCAAATATATCAGGTTTGCCTTCCAGGGCATAACATACGACTACCGGGTGCTCCTGCTCGGTCTTTCATTGAGCCCACGGGTGTTTGTGAAATGCACCGTGGCAGCGGTGGCGCCCCCTCCCTCAGGGGGGCCACCGGGGTCTGGCACTTTTTCGCAGGGTGTTGCTAAAGTTCAGGTCGTGCCTCAGACTTTTAGGGCTGATGGCCTCGGTTCTGGGGGTCTTTTCACTAGGTCGTTTATGCGTGAGACCAGTTCAGCTGGATAGCGTCGCTCATACTGAGCCCGACGCACCACCGCCATCGCCAGGTCTTAAGGCCATTTAAGCTTCTCCGAGTCCGTTACGGACGGACGGACGGATCGGACAGACACTTTTTGATTTATAGTTCTCCGTTGCTGAAAACAATTCACCGCCAGACCAGTAGGTGGCGCAACAGAAGACAAGCTTAGAGAAGCCCACCTCATGAGTTCCCAGAGAAGTCCACGATGGCAAAATCATAATGCTGATGTTATCGTTTCTTAGCGCAGCGGTTCCTCGGTCTTGTTTCCGAACTGCGTTGCTAATTCCACGGATTCAAGCTTCACGAGGCAGCTAGCTTCCCCCCCAGCTTCCACACACAGTCAGCAGGAACTCCGGATACTAACTACTACAAATTGTTTACTTCTAACCTGACGGTGTTTGAGAAACAATGTGATGATAGCTGTGGAATCAGAGAATCAGAGCTGCACGAAGAGCTCTCCGCGGAGCCCAAAGAGGAGGTTCCACGGCAAAGAAGGCGGTCCTATCTGTCCGTGTCCGTCAAAACGGAGAAGCATACATTGGCCTGCGTCCACGCCCTGCGCTCATGGAGATGCACGAGATGCACTCATGTTTCAGAGGACAGGGGTTAACTCCTTAACCTCAAGTTCATTGACATCATTGTTACTGGGCCTTACTAACTCATAAGCTTTAGTGAAAGTTATTGGGTTAGACGTCTAACCATCATAAGATGCCAACCTTCTTGTTGGAGGACGACCACTCCTCCCCCCTAGGCCACACTGCCGAATGATCTAGAGAATCCATTATGTCAATGAGAGTCCTCACAACTGTAGTGAGCAAGTGTGTATGTGTGTGTTGTTGCACTGTATGGACTAGATAGGTTTTCTCTGGGTGCTCCAGTTTCCCTATTCATTTCTAGTAATCTTAAAACATTTATATATAGAAAGTTCTGTCTCCACTTTATTCCACAATTAACTGAAATACCTGCTTTGAAAACTTGTCAGGTGAAATGTAAAACTGGATATGGGGAGTAAAGATCATCATTGTACCAATTTTGCCAACAAGCTTATGCTCCTTCAAAAATTTATTAAGCATTAAGACTTGTGTTTATTTAATGGTGACACATCACGTTCACACTACCTGATTTTCCACTCACTGCCAAATTAGGAACTCAAAAGCCCAAATCAGAGATAAATCTGCGTTTAATCGACAGTCGTCAATCACTCACTGTGAACTTGTGATGTAAGTCATACATTGTTTTTTAAATAACATTGTTTCAGTCATAAAAAAGTATAATTAGTTGTAAAATGTTTTATATAAGTGAAAAAATAATAGTAGTAGTAATAGTCCTGCGTGGTTACAGGGGCTGAAAGGCCGGAGGGGGGAATTCCGCAAATCCAGGAGGTAGAACATTAAATGTTGTAGTATAAGTCTTGGATTACTCCAGATGAGCGAAAGACTCCTTCTCAGATTTGTAAAACTTCAATTTTAAGTCAAAGTCTTGCATATAAAATCCTACTGAAGTAAAGATACACGAGTATCAACAACTATATCACTTTAGGTGGTTTAAGTAAAAAAAGGTTAAAGACCTTACTTTGTAAACATTGCCCCCTGAGCTGTTTCACCTAAATAACAACGCAATATTTAAGCAAACAAAACGGAATAAATCCTACAAACACACATTCAATTGGTAGTTTAGTAGATAAAAAAACTGACTTTACTATACACATGGTAGCATGGCCCATTTGAGGGTATTCTTCACAGCCAGGTTCTGCTTTTGCGTTTTTTATTTAGCCCCGACACAGAGGTGCACATATGAACATGCAGTAGATGCCTCATTGACCACTGCGATAGCTCTACACCATTTGAGAACAGCGATGACAAAGTGGAACAGTTGATGAGGAATTTTTTACCATCCTCAGACATTACTTATATGCCACTATGTATATATATAGTATATTACAGTATATCTGTCCAGGAGAATAGGGCCGGTCTCATTCCACAGATTCTCCCTTCTCTCTCTGAGCAGGACCAAGGTCAGGTTCTAGATAAAGGACCAACTAGACATTGTAGCGTCTTCGCTCAGGGACGTTCATATCTTACTCAGACGCTCCAGACAGAGAGACACCAACTTCAACTCTCACCTACTTCTACTCTTTTGTGTATTTCACCAGGGACAAAACGTAAGGACTCATTGGGATTTAGGAATCAATACTTTAGACTTAACTCTCCAATAGGATGTGAACACCTACATGTAACATAGAGAGTGACAGCTATTTTAGCCTTCCATTGATGTGCTCTTAGAATTGGTTAAGCAAGTAGAGTGAGATATACTGGGTGGATGTGGGAGACATCTTCAGACTGGGGGTTGACAATTGCTCATGTTACTCTATTGACGTTTGTATATTGTTGCACCTTCTGGTCTCCTTGATGCATCAAGTCTACATTAAAACCTTTTGTATATCAGCTGCTGCCTGAGTTCTCCTTTCACCAGCTTCCAGAAAACATCCACAACCCTGTTACTAACAGTAGAACTGCTTTCAGACAAGCTCTGAACTCTGGAGATCCTCCGGACTCTCCCGAGGGGGGCTGTAAGTGTTAACGCACATCTGTAGGGCAGCCCCCTCGTAAAATATTCATAAGAGCCGATGTAAACCAATTCTCCAAACAGCCTCCACATGTCATGTATGACGTAGCCATGCCCGGCGACGCCCATGCTCTAGCCTATGTTGAGCAGTTAGTGATGCTGATGGTGCATTTTAGAAGGCTGATGATAAAACTATTAGATTATTCCATTGAAGCTTAAGGCCGCTTCTGTTTCTGCTTCACAAACCACACAGAATCATCAGATGCCACTACCAACAGTGAGGGTTTAAATTGGGAGGGATCAGAGGGGAAAGAAATCAGCCTTGGGTGTTTAGATACAAAGATGACAGCTTATATGAGAACAGGTTGTTGCACATTGACCCTCGGTGGCCGAAATGAGGACAAGTAGCAAGAGCGTGTCAGAGCTAATGCAGAACGCACCTGATACAGAGACGATGCAGGACAAACCAGATACAGACTTGGGGTCTGACTATGAGTTTACTGAGGCACAGAGAAACCTGAGGGAGTACATCAGAATGGTGATCCTGCAGCTCTTCCAGAGGTGCAACGTCTACAGGGACAACCAGGAGCAGGTCATGGCCTGGCACAAAGACCGTCTGCTAAACCTTATCATGGACGTACTCCCGAAGGACCTCGTTCCCAACATAAAGTCCGACATTATGGCTCAGTCTGTGCAGCAAGAGATTGGCCGTGTGTTTGTCATGAAGCTGAAACGTGTGATTCTTAGACATTACCCACATGTCCCCCCCATGTGTGAGGTGCGTGTTCACTGCAAACTCAAAGACCACTCAGGAACGGGGCCCCCCCCGCTTTCGTTATCGATACTGCCATCTGCGTGTGTATGGTTGTAGGAGTAGGACTTCAGCTCCTCCACTTCCATTGGATTTCATAGAACCAACTGTGCACGTGTGTGCATGTGTATATCTATGGTTACTAGGGCCAATTCTGGGTCAATATCATGATTGTGAGGAAATTTTGACTGGTCCTTACAAATTCAAAGGCTTGTAGGGTTGGTCAGGGCTATGGTGAGGCATTTAGTTATGATGGGCTTAAGCCTGAAACATGCTTCTGCGTTTTCACGGGCCCGTAAGCGCAAGAGCCCTTCCGGGTCCCTTACGTGCTTATGTATCCCTTCTTACGTGCTGACGGGTGTCGACCCCCTTTTCTAAAATTTACGGCAAAGCTCCGCAAGCTCACTCAGCCCGCAAGGCTGTGATTGGTCTGCTCTAAATCCCTTCTGGAGCTGCATTTCCGGTTTCATGCCCCATAATACAGGCAGAAACAACGGGAGATTTAGAAGAATGAATATGGACCAAATAGAAGAGCGTTTGGCAGAAGAGATCCGAAAGTATGTCCACTTGTATAACCCGTCACTGACTGGCGTATTTGTCCGCCTGAAAAAGGCTACAAGGAGCCGCAGTAGCTATGTAAATAAACAATCGATGAAGAAGAAAGAAGGCGTCTCTCAGGTCGTCTTCGACAAAAAGCATTACTCCGCCTAGTGTTCTGGCGCGGAATTGCTTTGTAAGACGCGCAACGGTTGGGGAAGCATGAATGACAACGAGTCTTGCGCCACAGCGGCGTGAAAAGACGCAGACGCATGTTTCAGGCTTTACCCTAACCAAAACCCTAATGGAGCCAGGGAGTCCATTATGTCAATTAGTGTCCTCAAAACTATGGTGAGCAAGTGTGTATGTATGCGTGTGTGCACTCTATGGACCGGATGGGTTTACTCTGGGTGCTCCGGTTTCCCTACTTTCTTGGGGAATAAAATATTGTGAAAAATAAAAATATAACATTAAGTTCTCTCTTCACTTTATTCCACAATTAACTGAAATACATGCTTTGAAAACTTGTCAGGTGAAATGTAAAACCGTATATGGGAACAACCGTAAGATTATAACACTTCCCTACCATACAACCCATACAAAAAAAACAGCTCTGTATCGTGAGAACATTGACGTTTATTTTGAACTTACAACATTGTGAGGGTTAAAAGTGGGCGGGATCAGAGAAAAGAAATGAGGATGCAGGCTGAACGATGGTAACTGGAGCAAATAAAGCTTTTAGCAATAATACTGCTAGTGTCCATATCTGTGAAAAAATGAAAGCAGAGAAAGAGAGAATTATTTCATCTTATTAAGAATTGCTTTTTTACATCGTTATTGTTCAGATGTTATTTAAGATTTTTGCAACACATGAAGTTGTTAGGATGCGTTGTAAATACAGCTGGTCATTACAAACATAAAGTACTTGTACAGTCTCCGGCAACGATGAGCAACCAAACTAAGAGTCAATGCACCATTAGAATAATCTGCAGACGTTTCCCCAGAGCCATACATCTGTACTAAGCTTTCAGGAAAAACACCTGAACCTAAGGTTGATGTTACTCACTTCTGAAACTCCCACTCCCTGTTGTCCAGAGGGCAAACCTGTCTGGTTTTCAGCCAGCGAGAAATACAGTGGAAATGGAAGGCGTGCTGAAGATGGAAAAAGAAAGACAGGGTAGAAGGAAAAATTAATAAACTGTATTCATTGTATGGTTTATCATAGCCAGAACTTATTTTATGTTTTTAAATTCACGATATCATACCCCCTACAAAAAAACTCACATGATTTGAATACAACACATTGCATTTTTTATTGGAAATGACCTCAAGATGCTCAGCAATCACACTGAACTACAATGAGATTTCTATTTTATAAAATCAGCATTAGAGATTTGTTCGAGGCAGGTATGGAAACTCACATTGCAGACACCCCAGGCCACAGTGCACTCCTCAGAGGTGGCAGAAGCCTGGTTGGCCTGGCACTCGATACCTGGTGGGGGAACGAGACAAATGTGTCAACAGATGCAATTTCACAAAACCGAACTTACGGATTACGTCCAAAATGTTATATTTACTGTGACTTAGTACAGTAGTAATTGCTTAAATTACAATCCAGAGATGCGGTTAAATCAAAACAGTTGTGTGTTCACCTGAACTGTGCATATTAAAAGTAGCTGACGGTGAAAGCCATGGACACTGGAAGAATTGGAGAAGCCTCCTGCATCATTTAAGTCACATGAATGGGAATGTTTTTGGCTTCCCGGTCACATGTAATGACAAAACAGCTAGCCGGTCAGAGAGTGTTAGGGTTGCCATCATTAAGGGTTTGAACAACCGGGCACCAATATCCTGGTTTCACGGAGGAATAAGCCACGCAGCCGTCATTGGTGTTTACCAGAACCGGAAGTGATTAAAAAAACATCACCCTAATTTGTCTGTGGATAGATTCAGTCTGTGGCAGCAGTGTGACCAGCACCTGAACACAGTTGGCAACAGAGCCCAAGGGAGAGGTACAACCAGAGCTACAGCTGAAACCAAGAGGTCTGACTGTCTGTGTGGACAGTAGCAACTTTATGGAACATGGCAAAAGTGCACGGGTCACTGTTGATTCCACTGTGTGAAGGTGAACTCACAGAGATCCATGATGTGGTTCCGACAGATGGCGCAGTTATCCACCACGATGTCCCAAGCCCACAGCGCCACAGCATTCCACTGGTGGGAAACAACACACAAAGAAAGTTACATTTCACACTTCAAACACAAACACGTCAGTGCTGGTGTTGAGCAGCACAGACACACACAACATGGAAATAGTAAGTGACCAATGCAGTTTTGACTTGTACAGCATGTAAAGCCTCAGTGATGAATGCTTAAATCATATATAGTTTAAAGTGTGAGGTGCCAACCACAACACAGTCACACATAAACAAACACACAAACAACAAAAACACGACTCGTTCATTAAATCGTTCAAGTTCATACAGAAGAGAATCAAAACAGTCATGATTTTAACAGACATTGGGCAAAACACTAGACTTCAGATCATTTGTAATAAGTTTATATCCATAACAAGTTTTCCCTTTTCTTTCCAACAGTTAAGAAATAATTCTTAACACAAACTGACATCTTATAATGAGTTAGGTTTTTCCCATCCAGCACAATTGCAAGGAAATGGTGTTGTTTTGACTCTTTGCAAGTTGGAAAATGCAGTTGAGCTAAGCTAGGTTAGCTAGCTTAGCTTAGCTTAGGCGGTCCGTGACGTCAATACGGTTTAGCGGCGGCGCTCGGGTGGCTCGTCTCCGGTCTCCGTTACACCGCGGTGGCGGGGTGATCGGTGGTCATCATTACACCGCGACGAGATCTTGTTTTAAACACGTTGCTTCACCCCCCCCTCAACGAGATGTGCTAATTCATGCCGACAGCTAATCTGCGTTAGCGGCTAAACGCCATAATGAGTTGGCGCTAGCATGCTAACGTCCGGCCCGTGTCATGGAGCCGTGTTAGCGGTCACCGGGCGCGGCGGACATGTTTTACACGATCTCTCCGCCATCATTACCTTCTTCACTTCGAAGCGCTTCTTGCTGGCGCCGCTGTTGGTGCCGCTCGGTGTGTCTACATCCATAGCTGCCGCCATCATGAGAGCTGCGCTTTAATGTGATCCACCCGGAAGTAGAAAGCATGCAATTTCCGCCGGTATCAGCGGGTTAACGACGGATCACAGCCAGGACTGTGTCTTTGATCTGATCGTGGAGAAGAGTTGATGTTGATCTGATGTTAAAAGAGATGATTAATTTTTTTTAACGTTAAATGAATGAAGCAGGAAAAAAAATTCAGGTTCTACCGAGATTTGAACTCGGATCGCTGGATTCAGAGTCCAGAGTGCTAACCATTACACCATAGAACCGCTGCTTCACATCGAAAATACTCACGGTACTTCACGACACGTCACAGAACAGCGTGCACCAAGGCATAAGTGATGGAATCACACACTCAACACTAAGTCATGTTGTTTGGCATGTGAGGAAATGAACTTCATCAATTTAACGACACACGTTCTGCAAAACGTCTGTATAGTTGGATATCAACCATCTTAACTAATGGATGTCAGTATACATTAATAAACACACAGGACTAATGTCACTTCTCTCTCTCCCTTTGGGCTCTGCTGTGTTTATTATGCTCATGTAGCAAAGAGTGTACTTCACCTCCACACAGTTGTTATCTGAAGAGCTTTAATTAATAAAACAACATTTAAACACTCAGTTGCACGAACAAACTCATGAGCACGTCTCCTGGGCAAACTGAACTAAACCAGATTGTTTTGTTTTTCTCTTAATTCGGTGTCTTCTTGGTCTTTTTGGCCACTTTTGTTGACGCAGGTTTCCTCTGAGGCTGGTTCTTGGGAGGTTTGGGTGCTTTGGCTTTGGGCCTTGCGGGTCTAGCTTTGACCCCCGGGGCCTTCAGGAGACTGGGTTTGGGTTTCTTCACTTTTGCAGCTCTCGCTGCCACGACGACCTGCTGGTGTGAGGGAGAGCTGCTTCCCGGGCACGACAAGAAGACCTGGACGTCCCTGACCTTCTGACCCCTGAGCTCAGGAGGGTGGCCGCAGGTGGCCGTCACCTCCAGACTCACATTCTCCATCCACCTGGGGCACAGATACAAAGAGACAGAGGGAGACGTGGGGTTGAATAATTACAGTGAGTAGAACAGCACTTAGCTCTGTTGGTTTTTATGCTCCCCTGATCCCTGTGGCTACTCTCCTGTTAGATTCAATCCACTGCCTCAGAGCAGGTTGTGCCATATCTTTGCCAAAAGTGGCACTGGTATGTCAACTGGAACTGGCCCACATTTGCTGCATTGCGTCTATAGGCTCACAGTGGTGGTGGCTCTGCCACATTCATACCTAAAGTGGCCCAATGCTGTGTTTGTATAACCGGGCCACATTTTGCTTGATCATAAATGGACCAGGTTTGCTTGACTCAACCAGATTATCCCTCGTGCTATTTAGGCCATAATGTGCTATTTAGGCCATAATCACCAGTTAAAAAGTGGAACACTCTGGTTTCACATTTGCTTTTTGACATGTCAGCACTACAGGCTCAAGTGCAGCATCATTTCCTGAAGTGGCCCACATCCGTATTCTATCTGTGAAGTTGATCGCTCTACCAGTTGTTCCATCCCGCTCCAGTGACTAAAACAGCGTCTACTCACTTAATTTACCATTAAACAACTCAAGGGATATTTATAAGAGACTCCTCACTGACCTGCGTAGCGGCAGTAGAGCACAGTCACACATCAGCGGGTTGTCCTGCAGGTCGACCACCTCCAGCCCAGTGAGCAGCTTCAGCTCAGGAAGCTCCTCCAGCTGGTTTCCTCTTAGAGTCAGAGCCCTCAGCGCGGTGCCCAGCCCCGCCAGAGCGTCCCGGGACATCTGGACCACAACACAGTTCAGAGAGCTGATCAACGATAAGTCCTGCTTTTACAGCCTCTAGAGTAAATATGGCTCCAGTGTTGTGGCTATTATTAATATATTTGTTAAAGAAAAAAGTGCATTCAGAGATTGGAAAGACACAGACATGAAGCTAAGGACACTGGGGACAGAATGGTAAGGTCTCTTGTACCTTCTCCAAGCTCATCTCATCCATGTAAAGCTTCTTCAGACTCTGGGACATGGGCTGGAACGAGTTCGGTCCCACCCAGCGGATCTTGTTGCGAGATAAGTTGAGCTCCTCCAGATTAGGGACCTGGGACAGAGCGCTGGTTGGCACCTCTGTCAGCTGATTTGAGCCCAGGTGGAGTGTAGCTAGGAAGGCCGAGTCCAGAGCCCCCTTGGCGATAGCAGTAATGGTGTTATTGGTCAAGTAAAGTTCCTGCAGCTTAGGGGTCACTGAAGACAGCAAACCAGTGGGCTCTAGTTTAGAGATGGCATTTCGTTCCAGGTGTAGCACAATCAGACCTGGTAAGAGTCCCAGTGCTACCAGAGAAACACAAAGAGACACACAATATCCTCATTTGAGCTTCCAGCATTTAGCTTCCATGTTAATTCCTGTAAATTTAATTCACACACAGCCAGACTTGATTTGACAAACCACTGACCTGCTCCAGGGAACTGTGCCAGCCGGTTCCCCTCCAGGTAGAGGTAGGTCAGCTCGGGGGCTCCAGCGAAGGCTCCAGGGTCCAAGGATGTGAGGTCATTGTCAGACAGATACAAATAAAACAGTTTCTTCATCCCCCGAAAGGCGCCGCTCTCGATTTCGTGGATTTTGCAGAGATCCAGGTGAAGGGAAACGACTTGGCTGGAGCCGGGGAAGCTGTTGGCAGGAAGGTAGTGGAAGTGGTTGCTGCGGAGGTCGAGCAGCTGCGTCTTGGCGGGGAAGCCTCTCGGGACTTTGGTGTGACCCTGACCCTCACATGTGGCATGCTGGGATTCAATCTGGCAAAGGTGCATGGAACATAAGAGCAAAAAGGTTTCAGATATTTTACCTGAACCCTGACTGGATTTTTAGGGCACTTGGATTGGACTTGCACTCACATCACAGTCGCAGTTCGCTGGACACTTGGAGTTCTGCTTGGGCTTGGCTGTGGGTGGAGAGCTTGTGCTGTCACTCTCCTCCTCAAACTCGTCCGTCAGCCTCTCTGCCCGGCTGCGGCAGCGCAGATTCAGAGGAGCCACCGTCTGCAGCGGCTCGTCTGAGAGGTGAGGAGGTCCGGCACAAGCTCCCAGCAGCTTCACACCCCCGGCACGCGCCCACTGCTTCAGGGGCCGCATGTAGCAGTTACAGTAGATCGGGTTGCCTTTAAGAAAAATTATGATCAGGGTGTGGTAAAGATGTTAAAGCATGTTCATCCTTGATTATGATTTCATGTCAGGATTTGTGTTAATGAAGAAATGTCTGAACACAGTTGTACCAGTCAGGTTGAGGCTGCCCAGCTTCTTGGGGCCTGACAGCGGCTCCAAGTTACGCAGCTGATTGTGGCTGAGGTCCAAGTGGGAGAGGAGGGGGACGTGGGACAAAGCCTGGTCGGACAGGTCCTGCAGGGACATGTGGTTCAGGTAGAGATGTGTGAGCTTGGCCATGGAGACGGATTCTTCCCCGAGGTAGGTCATGGGGTTGTGGCTCATGTCCAGACGCTTGAGCTCGCCGAGTCTTTACAGGGGGAAGAGAGGAAAGTAAAAACCAGAGCGACAGATTCGCCCTTTGACAAATCAAGGCTGTTGATGCCAACTACTGGACATAGTTGTACTAATAACCAAAGCCAAACATTTAGAACAAATTTAAACAATTATTAAAGTATATGTGCCTTTATAAGCGATATCAAGGCTGGATTACCAAAGCAAAGCTAAATGCTGTCATATGATAAAGTTCTGTGCACAATGAACATAAAAATCCTTCAGACTGTCCCACCTGGTCATTGTCTGAGTGGGAAAGAACTGCAGCTCATTGTTGTCCAGGCTGAGGCGGCTGAGGGTGAACAGGCCAGCGAACGCCTCGGGGGCCAAGTTGTTCAGGGAGTTATGACTCAGACGAAGCCACTTGATGTTGAGCAGGCCCTAGAAGAGAAGCACTGTGGGATCATGCTGCTCTAGTAACCATGAAAACCCTGTCCGTGTTACTGATGGTAAAATAAGCCCCAGTGTGAGTACCTGGAAGGCCATGTTGGGGATGTACACCAGCTGGTTGTGGGTGAGGGCCAGCAGGTTGAGGAAGCCGAGCTGTGTGAAGGCTCCAGGCTGAATCTCCTCAATGCGGTTATGGTCCAGATGCAGCTCCTTCAGGGACGAGAGGCCGTCGAAAGACTCCTGCAACAATCAGACCAAAATGAGAGAAGCTCTCAGCTTTATCGTTTAGGGTCGGACGTGCAGTTTTTCACAGCATCAGTCTTGTTCTGTCACCTGGTAAAGGATGTCAATTTGATTGAAGGCCAGGTTCAGGGAGACCAAGCGGCCCAGGGTCCGGAAAGCTCCTTCTTTCACCCTGATGATGTTGCAGCGCTGCAGGTTGAGGTGGGTGAGGTAGGGTGTGAGCACAAACGCGCCCCTGGGCAGCACCTGCAGGTTGTTGTTCTTCAGGTCGAGTTTCAGCGTAATCTGTGAGGGAGATGCAGCTGAATGGACGATGTATCGGACACTCAAGTGGAAACCATTCTTCTCTGAGAGAGGTATGTATGAATGGCATTTCATAAAAAGTTAACCATGTCATTTAACAGCTCCTGTTTGGATGGGTAAAGATTTAAATAGAAGAAACATTTGAAATTCATTAGTTTTCTTTTCGTGTTCCTTCCTCAAAAAGCCGTGTGGAGTGAAAAGGAGGCACTGCACTTAACGTTTGAATTCCTCACCTCCTCTATAGTCGGGGGAACCATTGTTAGGTTCTTGCCGACGCAGGCGACCGTGAGTTTGGCGCCGTCACAGCTGCAAACCTTCGGACATTTCCCTGCTTCAGTGGGTAAGCTCTGAGCTAGAACCAGCAGGACGATGGCAGCAGCGAGGAAACGCATCTGTGCCGGGAAAACATGTGTTAGACGTCAAAACTACAAACCTCACAAGTTAAAATGGATGTTGTACTGTTCAATCTACAATTTACTAATGTTACTGTTAAAAACTCATCCTGGAATTTGACACTGGCTTTGTTCCAACACTCAAAATCCCCAAAATAATTGGCTGTATAAATGAAAACAACTGGATAACACTGGATCTGTACTCAATATCTCAAGAACCACAAGTGTCAGCTCTTCTGGTGAAAAACCATGTCGAGACAGATACACACACACACACACAGACACACACACACACACTTTACCTTCCAGCAGAACGTCACAGCAGCAGCTCGGGTGGATTTTATGTGAATCTGTCAGTTTACACTCCAGTTATCCACCAGTGACTGTTTTAACTTCACTCGGTAAGTCCAGTGCTTCGGTTGCAGCAGGCAAACAAACAGGGCTCTGAAAGATTCTTCTGCAGTGACCCCTGATCCCTGTGCCCCCCCACTGCAAATTAACACCTTGGCTTTACATTTTCCATCCAGTTGGAGGCAGAAACCCTGAGGGAAGGCGACTGCACTGCATTTGTTAATTTAAGACATTTAACTGACTGTTTTTGGTTTGTATGTCAGTGCTTTTTACATCTTTGGAATCCAGACATTTCTTTTTCAAAGCTCAACGTTACTTTTGTAGTAAAAATATAATACACTTCTCCGCCCAGGTCGAACAATCATTACAAACTCATTAGGTATCAGTTTCCTATATGTACATAATTTTTATTATCAAGAATGAATGATTCCCTGGGAAATCAGTGATAAGTACAAAGTTAAACTCTAATTAAACTCAGATCTGCACCAAAATGTAATTTTATGTGATCCTTCACACACTAAAACAAACCAAATGACGGACAGAAAACACACAACCTGCTCGGTCGAGGTTATTACAAATTCTACACAATTAATAAATGTACACAGACATCAAGCATTCAAAAAAAGTTTTATTTTGAAACAACTCAGCCTCATTCAAGGCAGAAGAAACTTTTAAAGCCATCTAATCCCTTTTGACAGCTAAAGTTACCTTTACAGTCTTAATTCTATATTCGCCACTCAATAGATACCGTTGTTTACACATATTTCTATCGAATTTCAAAATCATTTGATATATATATATATATAAAAAAAAGCCCTGTGAAGGTAGATATGAAATAGAAAATGTACAACAGCTGATGCTTCAAGTCCAGATCTATCCAGCTCAGAACGTTTTTATTTTGCAGTAAAGTCAAATGTGCTTCAGACCACGTGTCACTAACCAGGACACGGCACACAGACGTTAGATTAGCCTCCTCTTCTTCACCGGAAAACTAAGAGCGTGAAGCCCAGGTTGTCTTTGCTGTCCTGGGGTTAGACGAGGATACTTGAAGTACTTCAATTCCATAAGAAGAACAAGTGGAGTCTTCTTCACATGTGCTGCTCTGCATCGGATTGGGTTCCATCATTTCATAGAACAGTCCGTGAAAGTGTGTGTGTGTGTGTCCTCAATCCTTAGCTGTCAGCCCCGACTCTATGCAGTGTGGATTGGAGGCCGTTTCTTGCGTTGCCACATGAGTCCAGGACCTTGTCGTTTCTGTGAATGATAAACACACATAATGAATTAAAAAGGTTCAGTGTGTAAGATTTAGATGAAAGGATCCATTGGCAGAAGCTGAATACAATATAACAATCCTAATGATGTTTACACTAGTGTCTTTCATCTAAATTGTATGATTTGTTGTTGTCTTTACCTTAGAATTGGCCTTTTAAATCTAAATACTTTATATTTACATCAGGAGCGGATCCCCTCTCTGGAGGCGGCCATGTTTGTTTTTACAGGAGCCCAAACTGGAGGGTGAGGGGTATTCACCTGCAACATGCAACTTCACCACTAGATGTCACTAAACCATTACCTTATTTTTCTAATAGTTAAAGAGACTTCAACATTGTTAACAAACCCCTTTTCAACCACCAGTGTTTCACCACCGACACTACGTGCATCCAAGTGTAAGAAACATTCATGGTTGTGCTTCACTCCTAATGATGGGATGAATAATCCTGGCATTTTGTACCTGCAAGCTGCCTCCTGATTGGCTCATTCGTTCACGTCCTTACCGGGACATGAAGGCCTCGAGGACGGCCACGTTCTCTTTGGGGAAGTAGTCCTGCCTGACGACGTGCTCCAAGGTGTGGAGGTGGCCGGGAACCACGGCCACAGGCTTCACTTTGTCCTCACTCTGCGCAGCCGAGTCCACAGGAACAAGAGGAAGCACCGATAGGGGAGGTCAGGAAGAAGACGTTAAAAAAATAAACAGGAAATGTAATGAAACAAAAGTGAGGAATATACCGGTTTAACTAAAGCGTACCTTGATCAGTCCAAGCAGCACCAGCAGAGAGGACACAAAGCTGTAGCCTTGGAAGGAAGGAGTGGAGAACGCTTTCTTCAGAAGAGCATCTGGGACGAAACAGATCGAGTTACACACAAACATAAAAAATAACCATTTCCCCCCATACATAGAAACAGAAAGTGGGTAAAGTGTCTCACCGATACTGTCCAGCACTGCGTTCTTAACGTCAGTATTCTCCTCCTTGTACACAGATGCTATCTTGAGGAAAGCTTCGGCTGTTTTTGTTGCATCGCTAACATCCACCTACAGAGAAAAGAAGACCGATCATTTGTATTCTTAACATCCAAACCCTGGTGTTGATGCTTTTGTGGAACCATCCCTGTGTTTACCTGCTGCTCGATCAGCAACGCTCTCTTGGCTCCCAGTTTGAGCAGTTTGTCCGGTGAAGGAAAGCTGAGGAAGGACGACACATCCGGTGGCCGAGGCACCGACACAGGAGTAGACAGCTGAGAACGACAGGGGAGAGAAAAGAAAGTCACACAAACAACCACATGTACTTTAAATGGCCGACACAGAAAGACCCGGCAGCAGAAAGGAAAATGTTATAGGAAGGTGGAAAATTTCAAACTTGTCTCAACATATATTTCTGCAAACAATCATTATGCCTGATGAGATAATTATCTGACCTTGTTGTCAATGCTTTCCTCTTCATCCTCCTCCTCCTCTTCTTCCTCTAATTCCTCCTCATCCACGTCCTCATCATCGTCATCCTTCTCATCATCTTCATCTTCGTCATCGTCTTGGTCACCCTCGTCGTCACTGAAGCAAATAAAAAAAAAAATCACAGCTCATTAGTGAGGTTTTACTCTGGAACACAACTCATGAACCACAGGAAGGTTGTGGGGGAGCAAAGACACGAGAGACTAACTGATGTGTCCTGCCAGTCCTCCACACGAGGACAGAGAGGTAGAGAGAAAGGACAGATTGAGTTCATTAACACCACAGGAGCTAAAAGGTAGAACAGGGTTACCTGAGGGATCCAAGGAGCTCCCCCATGTTCATATCTTCCATGGCGTCTCTCAGAGCTTTGCAGCCATCCTCTCCGAGACAGTTGCCTGAAATACAAAGAGATCATTTTATACAGCTAGTCAGAGGAGTCAAATTAAAGAATAATAAAGGTTAATAGCATCGTAATTAATAGGGCATCATCCAAATGACTATTTACTAGTGTTGGAAAAGTTTAAACATTTTCAAATGGTTCCCACTGTACTGTTATACCACATCTGACCACTGGGTGTCGCACTGAGTAAAGGCCGATGGTATAGGCCACTTTTTAATTTGTCATAATGATGAATGTTTCATTGATTCACATAAAATCAAACCGATTTGAGCTGCTACACCAGTTAAGATCAACCCAACAGGCAGATATGTGAGAAGCTAAAATGTTCTTCACAGTTTTGTACCATTTAAGTCCAGTTTCACCAGCTGATCCTTGTTGGTCACTGCTTGTGCCACAGCCAGAGCAGCTTCCTCTGTGATCTCGCAAAAAGACAGGTTGAGTTCCTGTAAAATGGAAGAATATAAAATAAATAAATAAAGAGATCAGGACTTATACTTGTAGTTTGGCTTCTTCTGTTCCGGGGGTCAGAGAGAGCCCAGCTCTGAAGCACTCCCTCACCTTGAGGATTGGAAGTCCCTCGGAGACGGTTTCTGCGATCGCTGCAGCCCCCGCCGGCCGCACCAGGCAGTCTCCAAAGTTGATCACCTGGATACTGCGGAGATGTTTCAGGGCCTGTGAAGAGCACAGACATTAACTGCTACAGCCTCACATCCATCAAATCTTAAGAAGATCATTATTAGTCCAAGCAAAAATGATCGAGAAGGACAAAGTGGTGGATGATCTTTCTAAAACTAATTCTGCTGTTGAACCCAATCTACTGCCTATTTCCCAGTGTGGAGGGCAACAAGCCCCAGTATGTAAATGTTGGCGATCTCATTCACCAGCAGTCAAGGTAGTAATACCAGTGGTCCTGTACCTGAGCCATGGCGATAGCCCCCTTCTCAGTGAAGGTGTTGTCGTTGAGGTTGAGGATGCGGAGTGCTGCGTTGTGTTGCATGGCTGAGGCCAGGGCCGTCACCCCTTGGTGATTGATGCCGTTCTGGGGCATGTGAACCTCCTCCATGCTGCCCATCAACTGGGAACAAAAGGGCCAGTTGTAAGATTACTGGGACAACAGTCTCACACAGCAGCTCTACACAGAGAAAGGCAGACACTGACAATAACAACTTTTTTTTTTAACAAAGCATCTTCTGATTGAATAAAAAATGTAGCCTGACATGTGGTATTTTATGTTTTCCCAGATCGAGCTGTCGGTTAAATCTGTACCTTGAAAGCTTGAGCGAGGGCAGTGGCTCCATCGTTCTCCAGCCGGTTCCTCCCTGCTACAAACACCTTCAGGCTGAGGGGGGTGCCTTCAGCACTGGACTTTTTATGGCACTGGATCAATGAGGCGGCCAAGATCTGAGGAATCCAGAAAAAGATGCGTTCAGCATACAACGTGGTATCTTCACTTCTTAATTTCATTTTTACAGCTAATGATGACAAATGCCGTCCTTGTGACTTCCTACCTTCCCCCCTCCGATGCCCATGCCACAGTTATTGAGGCGCAGCTCCTGCAGTGTGTAGCAGGCGGTGCTTTTAAGCAATTTCTCGATGCCCTTCACCCCGTCCGGCCCAAAGGCGTTGTCACTGAGGTCTAAAACAGTCAGCCTGGCACCAGCCAGCATCAGAGCGTCACCGAGTGAATTCTACAGCACCAGAGAAAGGGACAAAATGAACATGAGGCAGCGGACCACAACAAAGCTTCCACTGGGCTGCAAGATACAGATATGTAATAATTCAGGAGATGGAAAGTGTTCAACACAGCAACAGGCTCTAGAAGCTTCAATTTGCTTTGACCATAATGTAGTGGAACAAGTGCTTTACCAGGGCAGGAGGGATCTCAGGGCGCAGGCGACCTGTGAACATGTCGCTCCAATAACAGCGCTGAAGGACAGAGATTAAAAACAGCGTTAGTGTCAACCAAGAGACATTCAGGAACAAATTCCATTAAGAAAAGACACATCAACACTTATCATGTTCAATCAAGTGGATATTGTGTAAGTAAATTAAGTATCTAAGTGTAATATCTAAAATAAATATTTAAGATCTGAAGTGATCTTTTACTTTAAACATTTGTAATGTCACTTTGGGTTTAAAAGAATGATGATGGGCAGTGTAACTGTGTTGTTCATATTTACAGAACATAGTTAATATTTTCTATATAATCACAAATTGACATGGTATTGATAGATGAACGTGACTGTGAGATTCAAAATGACAGAGTTCAGACTTCAGACCTGGAACTGGCTCTTTGTCTCCAGGGCCTTGGCGATGGCCTGTGCAGCCTCCACTCCGAACGTGTTTCCCTCCAACCTCAGGGCCTCGAGACCCTCAAAGTCCTGGATCTCCTTCACTATCTCCTCCACTGGAGAGGAGGAACAGGGGGAGCGGATACAGAGGGGAGGAGATGAGCTTCAATGTAAAGCTTTGGATTTCGATCACGTGTTCTTGTTCACAGCAGATCGACAGCTGACACTCACCTGACTGGGCGTCATCCAGCTTTCTGCCCTGGCCTTTGTAGCTCAGCTCCCCGTCCTCCACTCCAGCCTTGGCCAGAGAGTCGGCCAACTGTGCAACAATGTCTGACGCCATCTGGACACACACAGGTTTTACTATTAATTCTGCGTTGAAATGATCTTTGTTCAGTTGTGCTGAAGGACAGAGCTGCCCCACTAAATCCCAATATAATAAAAAGAACGTCACCTGTATGAGATTTCAGATTTTAAAAAGGTCCAGTGTGTAAGATTTGGATGAAATGGATCTATTGACAGAAATTGAATATGAAATAATTACAGGGGTGTTTACACAAGTGCGTTTTGTACGAGTTGTTGTTTTCTTCACCCCTAGAATGAGACCTTTATATTTTAAAACCTCTCTATGGAGGCCGCCATGTAGTTTTTTTTAAAGTAACGCAGACTGGAGGGTGAGGGGTTTTCAGCTGCAACATGCAACTTCACCACTAGATGTCACTAAAATCTACACACTGCACCTTTAAATAGTTTTCTCTTAACTTTCTCTGTGTTATTCTTCTTTTAATTTCCCTGCTCAGAACCTTGAATCTACTTAAGTGAATGAAAGATCCATCAATATTTATACACAACATTTGTCTCAGCTCATGCACGTGTTGTAATCCATGTTGTTGTTTAGTTTATCCGGACCCTGAGCCTGAATATTAAAGTCATCATTCGACAGAGAATAACAGATATTAAAAACAGTTATTTTTCGGTTTTACAGGTTGAGGCAGTCACGCAGGGGGGTTTCGAACCTGCACCCAGCGCAGGGTGCGTGTTGTTCTAGTTGCTCAACAGTGTAACAGAGGATTTACCCTCGTCAGCAGCAGTTAGCATTAGCCGAGCGCTCCGGACATTATCCTGTTTAACAACGTGGTGCCTCCGGTCCTTACAGACATCAGCAGCTTCACGCACACGCGACACGGGGCCTGGAGACTACCCCCCCCCCCCCGTTAGTCCCAGTGGGCAGCGACCGTAAAACGTGACAGTCCGCTAGCTAGCGTGGGGCAACATGACACGGAGCGTGGCCGCACTGTCGGCCTCTCCGCTCGGTCACCGGTGAACCGCCGCCCCGCTGTTAGCATTAGCTCCGGCGGCGGCGTCAGAAGTGGTTAAACAGACACACCGCGCTGCGTCGGTGAGTCTGATCCCGACAGACGGACCACCGACATTACCTGAGCTTCTGTCCGGTCTCACGCTCCCGCTCGTCCCCGACGTTCAAACACAGAACCAGCAGCTCACTGCCCGAGCTGACGAGCACACAGCGCGGGGACAAGGGAGCTGTAGTCTGGGTGGACTACAACGGTGCGTTCACGGGACTTCTGCTGCTATTTCTGCGGGAAGTTACACACTTCTCTAGAAACGTGCTGTGTCCAGTGATATAAATCACTGGATTTATATTTGAGTTAATATATATATATATATATATATCAAGATTTATTTTATATACATTATTGTCCACTATGTATGTATGTACAGGTTCTTTTATGCTAAATCTCTATGTATTTATCAACAGTTTATTTAACTGTGTTGAGGACATTTCTTTTCCCACAGATTTCACTGCAGCTTGTAATGAAACAATAATTTAACGCTAATAATAATAATGTTATTATAAGTTCTATTGCACTCGGTGAATGGGTCTTAATTTTAATTCTTTAGTATAATTTCTTTGTTGATCCACTATATGTAATCATGATTTATTCAATTTAGTTTACCAACATATATGTAGACTAGTTATCAATTCAGTTAGTTAGTTAGTTAGTTGTTTATCAATAGGGTATTTCTGTTGTTACAGAGGATACCTGTTTTTGGATGCTTGTGCTGGCACACAATATCAATAATAATGTATTTTAATCAAATATATTTCCATTTGATATAGCTCGTTATTGTATTTTTTATTAATCTAATATAATTATGTTTGTTTAAGAATGGGAGGGGGGTATTGTCAGTGTGGATGACAACTGTTCAGTTCCCATAAAAAAAAAACGGTGTCAGATAAAGTTCAATTTGTGTCTGAACCTGAACTCATTGTAGGAGGAGTTAATCTGTGCCTGTCAGACCTCACTCAGGGCCCAAAAGTCTCTCACAGTATGAATATACATTAAACCTGCAGGACTCTGCGCCTGTCAGACCTGACTCCGGGCTGCAGGTCTGCCTCTTAAAGGGCCAGTGTCGCTATTTGTGGACAGGAGCTGTTGCCGAGAATCGAAACTTAAACTCAGTCTCGTCCCGTCGCTTCACTTCCTTCCTGTGTTTGTCAGCTCGGCTCTAACTTCTGTCTGTCCTCGTCTCGCCGTCCGCACACTGTGCATGTCCCGGCTCCATGGTCCCTTCACCTCCTCAGGTAGGTGTGTCTGAAAGCAGCCCGGTCCAGGGGGGGGACACATGCGGGGTCAGGGGCTGCAGACCTCAGCCCTGGATGGTCCTGAGGCCCCGTCTCTCTCCTGGAAGTTTGACTAACACATGGGACACAGAGGTTGTTTGTGTTGTTGTTTTCTTCTTCAGGGGGAAACTTCTGTCAACATGTCCTCAGTGTGTGTTACTCATCTACTTGTGCTCTTTAATCTTCCTCCTCCTCCTCCTCCTCTTCCCAGTGAACCACCATGGACCTTGACAGACACAACCGCAAGCTGGAGATAAGCAAAGCTCTGACGTTTATACAGTGAGTTGCTTTCATCATTTTCATTTCAGCCTCAGTGAAAGTGAAACCAGCCTACATAGAAAGTGCATATACAATAATAATATTTCTACTCAATGTCTTTTGGGGAAGGATTCCTTCTAATTTGGTAGATGGGTCTTCTTTTGCCTCAACATTTAAAAAAAAGTATTTTTATTAGTTTGTTTGTGTATCCAAGAGATTTACTTGTGTTGAAAATGATCATATTAATAATACATTTATTTTTTGGAAGGATTTCTTTGTCCCTTCAGTTTGTTGAATGAGTCTTCATTTCTAAAGTGAAACTAGGCTTTTTACTGTTATTGACTCACATCCTTGTTAACTCTGACGTGTCACCTCCTCTTCTGAGCATCTCCTCCTCTCTCGTTGAAGATCTTCCTTGGCTTATCCAGAGCCTGAGGGCTACCAGGTACTGGCTGTCTTCATCACACACATTGTCATGTCTGTCTCCCCTGACTTCCTCCCTTTGCTCTCTGTCTTTCAAGCATTCTTATCACTACAATTATCTCGGTCATAACTTTTGCTGAATTCTTCCCAGTGGGCTCTCTGTTGTGTCTCTCCATGAAACTCAGTTCATGTTTAAATCAAAGTGTAGACACTCATATCTTTGTCCTTATCCTTCCGCACATAAATTCATAATATTATGAGAATGAAGTCATGATATTATGAGAATGAAGAAATCATTCTAGGCTACGTGTCATTTTAGAATGGGGAATATGTGTTAAAATGAGGAATATTCACTATCTTGTGGAGTAATACTGCAGTATAAGTTTCACAGAAGATATTTTAAATAGATAAACACACGGATATGGAGAAGGTTGCCTCGAGACTAATATGTTGAGGTCGACTGTGAGGATATTATTTGATACAGCTACTTTATTGTGATGGAGATCTGAAAATACCAATTTTGTCTTTGTGTATTTTAATCTGGGCTTTCTGCAGAAAGGATCCACACAGAGAGTCACAGGGATCTCAGTGTGAAGATGGAAAACAGTCAAGTGCAAGAATCTTATAAAGGAGAACTAAGGCTGTTTGTCTGAGCCAGTTCAGACTGGTTCTGTAGGCGCAGTTAGAGATAGGAATCGAAACACAGACAACTGATTTACATATGTTTCCTTTAGAGATAGAGCAGACATAAATTAAATTCTTTGGGGAGTGAATAAGTGATTAAAAAGTCATAAAAGTTTAAGGTCATAAACGTTCACACCATAAACTGTTGAGGTCATAAAAGTATTTAGACAGGTCTGCAAAAACTTACTTTTCAACTACAAAGTAGATGTCCACCATATTTAGTGTTTTTTTCACTACATTGTTCAAACAGACTTCGTAGTTTCTCAAGAAGCAATGAGATTAGAAATCAAGATAACGGCGCCAGAAAGAATGAAAATATCTTTTTGTTTTAACTACATAAGGTAAAGAACATATTCCTCCTTTCATTTTCCTCCCTCCAGGACTATCTGACCCAGCTGGTGTGGAACCTGCTCCATGAGGGCAACACCTTGTTCCAAGATGGAGAGTGGGCGGAGGCGGCGAGAGAGTTCAGTGAAGGCCTGAACGTCTCGTGCTACGCCGCAGGAGAGAACATCCCGATCCCCGAAGCTCTGCTGCAGAGCCTGTATGTCAACCGGGCTGCTGCTTACCACAGAATGGTGAGATACATTCGGCCATGAGAGGCTGAAACTGTGAGCATCAGGGCGACTCCTCCACACTCCTCCACACAGGATGTCTGGGTTTATCTTTGGGTAATTTAGCTGATATCCATGAAAGCAAGTATCTATTTCAGTTCACTGGAGCTTGGAAAACTACTGGAACCGTTATCAGCAGTCTACAAAGTACTGAATGAGAAATACATTTAGAAATAAAAGTGGGAATAACACGTGACCCAGATAACAGAGGACCCATCTGATTTACCACCTGGAAAAGAATGTGACCAGCACTAAATCATCTGGACGTGTTTATCAGCAGCACAAGGCCACCGAGCGTAAACCTGCTTACCGAGGAAACACTCCTCATTATCTGTCTCAATAATGCATGCACTTTATTTCCTTGCCTTTCCTTTGATCTATTTTCCCGTCTGTGTTCTCCACAGGGGGAGTTTGATCGAGGTGTGATGGACTGCGACAGCGCTCTACTGCTGTGCAAGGAAAGCAGCAGGGCCCTGTACAGGAAGGCGCTGTGTCTGAAGGAGCTGGGGAAATACAAGGAGGCCTACAGCTGCACCACGGACTGTCTGCTCATCTCTCGCCTGGTAAGAGAGAGGGAGAATTGGGAGCTTAGCGTAATAGGAGAGAGCTGGTGGTGGTAATGGAGGGAAGCTGGTGGGAGAAGTTCAGCCTTTGGCCTTGGGAATATGTGAATTCATGTGATTGTCTCTCAACAGGATAAAGATGTGAACGAGCTGGCTCAGGAGCTCGCCGTCCACCTGGGACTGAAAAACCGAAAACCCTACATCAGCACAAAGGTTAGTAAAATGATTCATATTTAGTTCTGTTCACTGAAGGCAAGGCCTGTAAATTCATCCATGTTCCTGACTTTACTTTGTTCTTTATCTCTGTTATTGATATTATTATTATCATTAAGTAAGTGCCTTCTTTTGGATTGCAACCATTTGTTTTCTTGTGCAGCGTTTTGTTGAAAAGTTATTAATATGAAATTGAATACACAGAGTAAGAGACTGGTATCATCCAAAGATATTAAAGAAACGGCTACTGTGAAGAAACATAATTTCTTCTTTCTCACACGATGTGTTCATGTGGACTTGGTGCAGATATCCAGTTTGTCCTCTCAGTTTGCTTTGTGTCTCACATCCTGTTTGTTTTTGTGTCTTTCTTAGGAACACAAAATTGTTGTTGGTGTTCCTAATGGCCACAAGTCTGCTGAGGCCACCAAGGCAAGTTCCACACGGTCTCTAACGCTCACCACCATACTTCTTAAAAAACACAAGACATTATTCTAGTTTCAAGCATCATCTCAGATAGTTTCTTTTCCTTCTCACCTGCAGGTGTCTGCTGGTGATTTGGGCGATGGTGTGAATCCTCTCCGTGGTCTTGCACCAGGTGTGAAACTTGCCTCTGACTTCATTTGGATGAATCCACTCTGCTTTTTGCTTTTCATTTGTAAACGGGCCGACTATGTTCCAGACTCTCCTCACGACTCCAGATCAACGTTTTCAAAATTAAAAAGCAAGAAGCAGTGTGGATGTAAAACCGAGTTGTATGAACAATACAGGCAGAATGCATGTGTCCACATTTGTTTTCATAAAAATGTGTTCAAGATAAATCACAGGTGCGATCTAAATGATTTATTCTCTTCTTCAGTCAGTTTCACCAGCAGGACTCAGTCCACCCTTCCCTCCATGTCTCCCAGCTTCCTCCAACCTGTCATCCCCTCAATGCCTGACAGGGATGAGACGGACACGGTGGAGGACTCCGAGCTGATTGGAGACGACTTGGACAGTCTGCTCGACGGCTTCTCCCCCGAACACGAGGTAACTGAGGTTGAATCTGTGCGTTTTCAGACAGATAACGTGGTAAAAAGTTGATCCTGGTAAAACCTTGGCTGCGATGGGAAGGAGCTCAGTTTGCTTGTTACATTAGGGACATGGAAAAAACTTTATTTTTCTCGTCCATGTTTTCCAGACAAGTATCCAGGCAGCATACTCGGCTTCCAGCAGGACGCCAGCTTCCACACACTCAGTTCCTTCGGCCCTGCCGGCCCCGTCACCCCGGCTGCCTCCAGCCTTCTTCAACTCGGCCGTCAAAGCCCCGGATTCATTTTCAGGTGGTGGGCACAGCACTACGTCCGCAGAACTGGACACCCTGGACTCCCTCTTGACCTCTCAGGCTCTGGATGCCTTGGACGACTTCCCTGGAGTTGGCGGGGGTGTTGCAACTTCAGGGGTCACCTCCCCAGCGCTACAAACCCTGAATGGCCTTGATTCCCTGGACGACTTCTTGGATGCATTGCCATGTTCGCCTGCTGCTACTGAGGGAGTCAATCCGTCCAAAACACAGCTGGACACAGGGGGAAGGTCCCTCGGTGATTTGCTGGATGAACTCGATGACCTGGAGACTGTGTGTGATCCAGTTGCTCGGTGCAATGATGTCCCGACATTTGGAGTGAAAGCTGTGGAGCGGCTCGACTCCCTCGATGTCCTGGACTCCTTCTCCTCAGTGGAAGGAGCTGGGGCGGCTCTGCCAGCGGTCAATGGAAGAACCGGCCTGGACTCGATCTCTGATTTCAGCCTGGCTGGTGATTATGTTTTTCTGGTGGCTCATTATATAATTGGCTAAACAAGATGGTAGCAAATAGATACTGGAATTATAAATAGATATTTACACTTCCCTTATGAAACCACATTCACACTGACTATGTCACAAGTACAGTTGGAAAAATGGAACTCAAACAGTCGATTTACATTTCAAACAAATCCTGTGAGCATTTCCTCTTTTTTAGAGATCAAACTGATGTCTGTGCATGCTTTAGGCCATTCATCACAGCGTGTACATATCACTGATAACTCTCTCCTCCTGTTCCTCAGATGTCTCAGGCTCTCACTCTGCTGTCGCTCCACTAATGACATCTCCAAAGAACAACTACATAGTAAGACTGATTGTCTGCCCTGTGTTCCCAGCTGTTTTTTAAATCCGTTTTTAAGAATTAACTGAACTCTTATTTTGCACTTTGGCACTAAAGAAGAGGAAAAGCACAGAACTGGTTTCCTGTTCGAACCCCCTCTCCTCCACCCATGAGTTCCTGCAGGCCTGCTCCGCCTGTTTCCCTCGGGAAGGTACGTTAGCGACGTGGATGAATCTGAAACTTTCTGTAACGGAAACAAAATCATGCTGCTGTTTGACAATATGCAAATATTCACTTTTTTTAAATGACAGAAACATCGACCCCTTCTGTTCCGGTGAAGTATCTTCCTTTAACACAAATATGTTTGTTTTCAGGTCCAGGGATATACAGCTTCGTTCACAAGCCGGACCTCCTGCACAGCTGCAGCCGAGACATTCTGTTGTGCAGACAAAAGGCAGCTTCTCCTTCAGAGTGGACCAGAGTGCGGCCGATGCCTCCCTTCACGGCCTTCAGGGGGCGCTTCGTACTCTGCAGGGGTAAGAATCTCCACATCTGACAGTCTGGACAATCATCAGGATCTTCTGTTAGGACACACCAAACCAGAAAGTGATAATTAGATTCATACATTTAGTGCAGTGCCTGTTCTGAACACATCAGTATGGATCAGGGAAGAACCCATTGACTTTCTTTGTGATGAATCACGCCCCTTTCTAACTGCTCAGATTCCAACTGTTGTTAAAGATTAAAGATGGAGCTTCTTGTAAAGATGATTGATTGACATGATCATATTAATGTGAGTAACTTGTGTGTTTTCGTGCACATGCAGATGTGCAGAACTCTGAGTCCGGCCTGTGTAAGTACAGAGAACAATGCACGTTTGCCTACAACCAGCTGGAGATCGATGTTTGGACAGAGGAGAGAAAGGGAACGTTGGACAGGAACCTGCTGTTTGAGAAAGGACCCGTCAAACTGGATCCCATCACCAGCGTCATTCACCTGCAGCAGGAACACAAGGGCACGTTCGTGTTCCTCTGCCAGGTTCGAGATACACTGACTAACTATCAACAGACAAACCTGCTCTATCAGTTTGATTTAATTATTTTAATGTTTCTGATATAAAAGCAGGTTTGTCAAATGATATAATACAAAATAATGTATTTTTTTTGTAAATATCGATTTTTATTGTTTAATATTGTTTAATATTTCTTAGTTTATTTTATATTATGTTGTGGTTGTTCTATAATTTTTTTCTCATATTCACATCACCTTTAAATCCCATATGTCTCGTTCTATTTTACCTCTAACAATAAATAAACAAATGTGGGATTGAGATGTTAAAAGCCATTATGTAGTCCAACGCAAAACATTTGAACATTTAACAATTATATTTACATGTTGTTGTTATTATTATGCATAATATAACTGTACAAAATTAAACCACTTTGTGTCACAAGTATATTAGTGAAAATACAGAAATATACACTATGAATTAACTGAGGAAAACATCCTCTTAATCTAAACATTTTTCTTTGTTCTTGGCTCTGTGTTGTTGTTGATCTCCTTTGTCTCTCGTCTGTCTCCGTCTCTGCAGAAGTGCTTTGACGGTAAACCCAGAATCATCAGTAATCGCTGCAAAGACAACGTCTGCTCCAACCTGGAGGTTCACCACTGCTTTGATGCAAACAAGTGAGTTTGTTTACACAGTGCGTGTCCCTGGGAATACAATGATAAACACACACACTGAGGTTTCTTTTCTCCCTCTGCGCCCGTCAGGTGTTTGGCGTTTGTGGTGAGGACGCACAACGTGAACTACCGAAAGGTCCGTCCGCTGACTGGCCTGCGGCAGCTGGATTTATGCTACCAAGGCGTACGGTACGGCTGCGAGAAGGAGGACAGCTGCCACCACGCCCACTCCCTCATAGAGCTCAAAACCTGGAGGCTGCAGCGAAACACAGGTGGAGTGCAGTGCCTGTCTGAGAGCAGCTGCAGTGAAACATTGTGTTGTGTGCGACCCTGTGGTCAGTTGAGTTGTATGAACTCAGATCAACTGCTTGACCCCCGATCACAGGACAGAAAGTTGTGTAGCGGGAACTGGACTCTGATCCGATGAGTTTTAAAGCTGTGTATTCTAAACTTGGTGTATTCTATATCGATGTTCTATTGTTTTAATATGTAAATCTGCTGCCCTCTAGTGGCCAAGACATTCCTGAATACTGTAAATACTGGATAAGGGTATTTTTTTGTTGACAGTAACGATTTTTTGGGAAAAACCAAAGGACAGAAGCAGCTTGTAGTGTTTCTCTCAATATGAATGGGAACTTAATGTTAATGTTAATGCGTGTTTGTGTTATTTCCAGGTATCAGCCCTGATGAGATTGTGAAAGTAGCCACAAAGCATCACAACAAACAGGAGCAAAACTCAAACGCACAGAAATGGAATAAAGTAAGAAACCATTTGTATAATTTATTTTTAATGACACTGACTACGTAACAGAATGATGTCCCTCTACTTGTTTACACCTTAAACTTGAGCCTTTTATATAATTTGCTTTTGCACACGAGGGAAAAGAGATGAAAAATGATGTTCACTGATTTTCACTCTTAATTTTTTGTTGTCATTTGATTTTAATCAGTCTCCTGGAAGTGAGGGTATGAAACCTAGAGGAGAAGGAAAGAGTCTGGACTTGAAGATCAAGTTGGCGTGTGCTCAGTGCTGGAGGGACGGTCTGATCAGTGAACCAGACAAAAAACAGAAGTACTGCTCCGCTAAGGCCCGGCACATGTGAGTCAGAAGGATTTCTCTCCAGGTCTAGGAAATCGTTAACTGTAAACACAGCCAGGTCATATGATCAGATATCCAGTTAATATAAATATTTAGAACAAGCTTTAATGTTTGTTTTTGTCATAGCTTAAAAAAGTGTACCAGTGAACTATCTCTTTTTCTCTCGTCCTTCTGTCCTCCTGTTTTTCAGATGGACTAAAGACAGACGGTTCCTGCTGGTCAGATCCATGATGAGACAAAAATGGATTCAGGTCCGACCTCTGCCGAACAACAAGAACATCCCTCTGCAGTATGAAGTAGGTGTGATTCCTACTTTAAAAGTACAACATGTACTTTTAGACAAGCTCTCGTCATCCATCACAGTGATTTCCACATTTCTTGTCTTTTTATGGCTGCTGCTCGCTTTATGTTGTCAGTGAGTGCAGTGTCACTGTTGTGCACTTTTGTGAGTCTTTGTGTGTCTTTGCAGATGTGTGCCCAGATTCTGAGGAAGAAGATCTGTAACTACATCGGGCACTGCAGCTTTGCTCACAGTGAGGAGGAGAGGGAGATTTGGATGTATATGAAGAATAATGACTGTGAGTTATTAAAGTAGAAACTAGCTCATGTGAACGTTGTGTGGATGTAGCTCTGGAGATGAGATGTTTCCGTTGTGTCTGCAGTGCAGGACACTCAGCAGGTATATGACACATGGATGAGATCAAACAGCCCAAGCCGCCAAGCAGATGGAGCTGCGGCCTCCCAGTCCGTCCCAGAGGAGAAATATATCGCCATGCCCACTGACTTTGCTGAACCCATGGTGAGTTGACAGTTGTTGTTCAGCTCAATGAAGTCATCAGCCAGAGACATGTTGATGAGAATCCTTCCTCTCTGTCTCGTAGAGCGGCTTCCACTGCCGTCTGTGCGGTAAACACAGTAACAGTGAGCGGCAGTGGCAGAACCACATCTCCACTGAGAAGCACAAGGAGCGGGTGTTCAGCTGTGAAGGAGAAGACGAGGCTCTGACATGGATCTACCGCTTTCCTGGAACTAACTTTGAACTCTGCCCCAAGTAAGACCTTTCTCCTGGAATCCGTGTCCTGAGCTGGTGGAGAGCAACATTTAAAAAAAGTGAAGATGAAAATGATGAAATCTGATTAAACGTTTGACGCCCTGTTCATGACTGACAGGTCGGCTGGCGGCTGTGCGGACGGGGTGAGCTGTGACTTCGCCCACAGTGCGGAGGAGCTGAAGGAGTGGACCGAGCGACGGGCTTTCCTACGACAGAAGCTCGTCAAAGCCAGGGAAGACATGCTCGTCATGTTCGATGAGTTCGACTTTGGGATGTACAACTTTCTCCTTAAGGACTGAGAGGAATGAATGTTTTTGTCTCCACTAGCCACAAAGCAAGGTCAAATACCACATGTCAAGAGTTTTCAAAGCCAAACCAAAGTGGAGGAGGGGACGATATCCAACTAGAGACTTTTTAAAATGTTTAATTATGACTAATTTCTTCATAGTATTTTCTTTTCAGCAAAAAGCTCAGGACAAATACGACTCAGTGCTTATGTTGGTGCCATTGAAAAACACAGCAGACACTAACACGTTGTTAATCACTGATGGTTTGTATTTAACCTAACCTGCAGCTTTTTGTCATCTCTGATCCACATCATGTTCACACCGAGTTCCCTTCTGTTTGAGGAGAGAGTTTTTTTCAGAGTCAGAGAGAGGCTGTTTACATTATTGCATTATTACATTAAGATACACCCCAGGAATGTTTGTCAAATTCTCAACCTGCAAAGCAAATAAAGTTGTTACCGTTAATTTGTGATTTACATACATGTCATTCATTGTACATTTGGACAGTTTTGCTTCAGTCTCGATATATTCTTTAAATTTGCATAGAAACCTTGTGAAATCAGGGTTTTTCTGCATTTATGGATGTGGAATTTACCAAAAAGACTCAATAACTTTATGATTAAAAGCAGATAGTCAGACTGAGATGAACAAAGGAACATGTGAAAGAATATGAGTAGATCAAATACTCAATAAAATAGTGGAAACGGAAATATCATGAGTGAGAAATGGTCTTTATACTGTATTTAGAATATATTCAGATGTATATACACTCTGTAGGTATATAAGCAGGTATGAATACTTGTATAAAAATAGTACATACTTTAAGTTTTATATACATTTTCATAACGTATCCCACACTTGCCCAGATAATACAGTATATATGCATACGTCTATTTCAATATCTCCTTATACATAATGCACAAATACATCCTCAGTGTATAGATTAAATGATACACAATAAATAATCACTCAATCAAATCCAGAAAGTAATTAAATCGATGAAATGAGAAAAAAATGAAAAATATTCTCAGGTTCATCAGGTTTGTTTTCAAAATGCTCCATCATCTTCTGGTGCAGTTCCTAATCGTGTCGTTAGGTGGCGCGCGCCCGCTCGTGCCTTCCCTCCCCTCTGTCCTGCACGTGCTGCCTTGCGTGGGGCGCAATGTGCTGCACGCGCTTGTTGTTTTGGACCTGTACCTCCAGAACCTGCCCCCTGCTCTGTGATTGGCTCCGCGGTGTGACTGACGTGTACATCAGCCAATAGGCGAGGTGCGTGGGTTTATTAGAGTGCTTATTAGTGTTTGGACACATGCGAGCGTCCCCGTGAGGACAAGACCTGAGAAGTTAGAGACACAGTACTCACTCACACACAGAGACTCACACACAGAGACTGACACACTGTCTCACACACAGAGACTGACACACAGAGACTCACACACTGTCTCACACACACTGTCTCACACACACTGTCACAGTTCGAATCCTCTCAGCTGGACAGGGACCTGCAGACACCAGGAGACACTTCCACAGCTCCACCGTCCATCATGTCCACAAACCAGATCTTCCTCGGGGACAGGAGCGACGTCCCCGACCTCCTCAAGTCTCTGGCGGACTATCCTTTCTCCTTCCCCGCGTTTGATGACACAGGTAAGAAGAAACAACTTGTTGACGCTTGTTAGAATAAACTGTTATAATCAAAAGTACAAGTACACTGATGTGAGTAGTTCTTCGAGAGCCCTTTGAGGTACTTGTACATGTGTAGTATCACCTTTGTTCTACCTTATTTGTACTTCAGTACAGTTATTGTCTTACCAGTCAGACTATAAGTTACTTTATCAATCCTGAAGGAAGTTCTCAGAGTAACAGTACAATACACAACAGAGTACAACAAGTATTAAGAATACAGATAGAAGTGAAAATAACAATAAACTACAATAATAAACTTTATTTGTAGTTTCAAAACACAGTTACAAGTTGATTTACAAGAAGGATAATACAATAGGAAACAGTTAAACATAAGTATTTGAACTTATAAGGTATGTTATACATAAATGCTAGGTTATAACAAAGGATCAAATAATCTATAAAGGTAAATATTGCAGTACATAAATGTGACTAGTTACTGTTCTACATATATATTTTACACCTGATATACTGCAGAAATATGTGTTTGTAATCCTAAAAAGGGGCCAAATGCATTTCCATCATGCAGAAATAGAAAATATATGTATACACATTAAAATAATTAGTGTGGGGGGGAGGGGGGCTGTATGTTTAAGTGACCCAGTGTTCAGCAACATGTCCGACTGTCCTGAGGAGCAGAAACGTGCACAGACGCTGAGAAGCAGTGAGGTGCATCATGTGTCTGTAGGTCCGTGTCTGTGCTGCTCCTCTGCACAGTCACAACACAGCAGCCTGATGCAACAACACTGAAACAGCCCTCACTCAGGGTTTCATCACATCATTAGCTTCTCCGTGCTCTCACTGCCTCACGCACACTGTCTGACTCGTTTCCTTGTCTGGATCGGAGCCTTTAGTGGAGAACTGGGACGTGAACACACAGGAAACATGAGTGAGGACGACGGGTTGGTCCTCGGCTGTGATGGGTTCGGAAACGAATCTGCACTCCCATGTCTCTGCCTGCTTTGTGAAGGTGTCAACAGAAACATGTTTGCATCGGTCTCTGGTCGAGATGTATGCCAGGACTTTAAGTTATTCTAGTTTGTTCACAACCAGCTTCTATGCATAGCACCACATGTTGCTAACTTACTTTCATACATTCTTTGGCTCTTTGTCACCACCCGGCTGGAGGCTGGATAAAGGAGGGAACTCAGTTTATTAGGGAGAGAGAGAGAGAGAGAGAGAGACAGGCTGAATGTCAGCAGCTCATATGGAGCAGCCAGAGCAAGTGAGATGAATCTATCTGATCATCAGGCTCCTGCAGGGAGACGCCTGCTCAGATTCTCAATGTCATCTG
Organism: Pleuronectes platessa; assembly: GCF_947347685.1. Lineage (NCBI taxonomy): Eukaryota > Metazoa > Chordata > Actinopteri > Pleuronectiformes > Pleuronectidae > Pleuronectes > Pleuronectes platessa. The sequence goes on from NC_070641.1 coordinate 21,695,303, forward strand.
TTGTTTGTTGGATCCAAAGTTGCGATAAGCTGCTTTAGAAATTCAGTTTTTAACCATTATCTTCACATAGCAAGGTCAAAGGTCAGGTTCAGCTTCAGAACAGCGGCTTATTATTATTGATGTGGACATGAAGGTGCATGTATCTCGGGACTGACCGTTGAAACACCTGCCTGTCCTGGCCCTTTCCTTCAGCTGCGATCAATAACGTTCATATTCTCCCCCGATATTTATTTTTGCACCTTTTCCTTCATGTGCTGCCTTAAAGCCGAATTTTAGTGCTGCTTATTTAACAAAAGCATGTTACAATGCTGAACAAGGATGAGTCTCTCTTTGCTATCATTTAATCTGTCACTGAAATCATGTGAACCAGCCCAAGCAGATCAATAATCATGTTTTTCTCCCTGTGATCATGTCTCACAATGTCAGAGGAGAGTTGAGTTGTTGTTATCCCTGCAGGTTGTTGTGCTGCATGTTGTCACCCGCTGCACGCTCTGTGTTGTGTGTCTGTTAGAAGGCAGAGCTCCTCCTGCTGTGGACAGGGCACGGAAGTAACGCTGCAGGGACATGCTGTTCAAATTCTGTTGATCTGCTTCCCTATGTAAATATATGGGAAGGCGTAGAGTACACAGCGTATAAGTATGCAGTTGAGAGTACATGGGTAATAACCTGCGGTGTGTGATTGTAGTGCAAACAGGAGTTGTGCAAAATAGATTGAGCAATGCAAATACTCTCTGGCTAATGTGCAGATAATGTGCAGTTGTGACAGAAATGTGCATCCACATCAGTTTGATTAAAATCAGCTCATGCATATGGTTCATAATCTACTGTTAGAACAAAATCCTGCATGGCTCTACTGTCTATTATATGTAAACACTTCACTGTGAAGGTGAAAGACACTGATGGCACTTATTGCACTGTTAATGTAGATAGGCGTGGGTGTTTATATATATATTTGTGTGTGTGTGTGTGTGTTTGTTGTTGTTGTTGTTGTTGTTGCAGGAGTAGGACACATTGTTTACTGCGGAAGGATTTTCAAAAAAAGAAAAAGAGATGAAGGGTGACCGGGTTTCTCGGTTTGAACATCGTGTTCCTGAACCCAAACATCCTGCTGGAGAGAGAGAGAGAGAGAAGCGAAGGGAGGTAGAGAGGGAGAGAGAGAGGGAGAGAGACAGAGAGAGAGAGGGAGAGAGAAGAGAGGGAGGGAGAGAGAGAGAAGACAGAGAAGAGTGAGAGAGAGAAGAGAGGGAGCGACACAGAGAGAGAGAGAGGGTCTCGTGCAGCACATCAGCGCGTGCATGGAAACGTGGGGTGACCTATTGTTTGGCATCACAAGCGTTGGGATGTGATTAATAACAGTTAATGAGAACCTAACGTTCTAATGATTAATGACACAATGAGGAACAGTGACGTCTTTTAAATAAAGATCAAAGCTTCTCTGTGAAAATATATATATCAACGAGATATATGATCAGACCATTTATCCTTTGACAGGTGTTAATGTCACTGTTTACAGACCAGTCGAATGTTCTCCTGCAGAGCGATGCGCGCGTGCACGCTCGAGCCTGTCTTGGCCCCGCACGTGCTTCCACGCCCCTAAACAGTTTGTACTTTCACGTGAGGGAGGGGGGGCACGTGTTTGGCCACGAGTGCCTTCCTGTTGAACGCGGAGGGCGGGGCGTGAGTCTGTGAGAGTGTCTGAGTGAGAGAGAGAGAGAAGAGAGAGAGGGAGAGAGAGAGAGAGAAGAGAGAGATAGTCTGTGTGTATGTTTGTGAATGTTTGTGTGTGTGTTTGTGAGTGTGTGTCCTCTGCAATATTTGGGCTGCATGTGTTCTTATTGCGCGCGTGCACGAACAGACCGTGCTCCTCCGTGTGCGCGTGCACAGTTTGAACACTCGCTGAACTACAACTACACAAATAAATCGCCGCGTGCACGTACACTCGCGCAGCCGCTGCAATACATATTCCAATGTACCCCTAAACCGACAGCCAATCAGCGTGCACTATCCTACAAGTGGGCGGGGCGTGTCTCATGAATATCCAGCAGGAGCGCGCGGTGTGCGCGTAGATCCGCGGGGTCGAGAGTAGTGTTGTGTTGTGTTGTGTGTTCGCGCCTGAGAAGCGGTGAGTTTCACACACGGGCCCTGGACGTCTGCAGCGGAGAGACAGCCTGAGGTTCCCCCGGTGCAGGAGGCAGCAGCTCCCGGTAACGCTCTTTTGGATCACCGCCCCCCCCACCCACCCATCCACCCCCCCGGTGCGCGCACGGAGCTCAGCAGCGGACAATGCCTGGCAAGGCTGCGGTGGCAGTGGCGCCTCAGCCCCGTGCCAACGTCGTGCGGGTGGCACCGCAGAAGTCGTTTCCGTTTGTTTTGAAGAAGATCATGGACATCCCCCCCCCGGACATCCTGGAGGAGGGGGACGACGGTAAGATCCAGACCAGCTGCTCTCAGTGCTGTCCACCCCCCCCCCCCCCCCCCCCCATGCATCAGGTGCACGCGTGCAATCCATAATCGATAATCAGGTCTGGGGACTGCGCTCGGGTGAAAGATCCGCTGCGGGTTGGTTCGAGGCTCCGAGGAAGAAACAAAAGAACAAGAAGTTCTCAGTCCGCTGCTCTGCAAACATCTGCAAACATCTCACCTACACTGCAAACACACACTCACTGGGTTTCTGCCACACACACACTGGTTCACTGATATGTAGTTTGTGTGTGTGCGTGTGTGTATGGGGGGGAGGGGCTGTTGTGTTTTTGGGTCCATGTGCAGAACAAGCACGAGACTCGGTGACGCCCCCTCCCCCTGTCTGTTATTTATCTGTCAAACTCACTGCTCCTTTGTCTGTGACCCATCTTTGTTTTCCTATTTTCCCACAGTGAATTAATTCGATTTTTTCTTATCAATATTTGTCATGTGTGTTTATGTACATGTGTATGTGCGAGTCCAAGTGTTAAACTCCTCTTCCCTCTTCTTTTTGTTGCAGAAATAGAGAAGGAGAAGCTCTGCTCAACTGAGGAAGTGGAAGGAGGCGGGGCAGAGTCAGCCAGTGCTGGTGGAGATTCTCGAGGAGGAGGAGCTGGTGGCGGCGGTGGAGGAGGAGGAGGAGGAGGAGGAGGAGGAGGAGGTGTGTCAGCCTCCCTGACCCCTGCCATTTGGGATAAGACCATTCCCTATGATGGGGAGACCTTCCACCTGGAGTACATGGACCTGGACGAGTTCCTCCTGGAGAACGGCATCCCCGTCAGCCTGGAGGCCGGCCTGCAGAAGACGCTGACCTCCGTGGAGGGCAAAGGCAAATCCAGCGTCAAGGTGGCTGCTCCTGCTGCCACTGTTGTTGCTGCTACTCCTCCTCCTCCTCCTGCTGCTGCTCCTCCTGCTGCTGCTCCTGCTGCTGCTCCTGCTGCTGCTTCTGCTGCTTCTGCTGCTTCAGCCTCAGCATCCTCAGCCTCTGCCTCCAGCCCCACCTCCACTGTCACCTCAGAACCAGAGGAAACGGTGACGATCACAACTTTACAACCAGCTAAACTAGAGGAAGAGGAGGAGGAGGAGGAAGAAGAAGAAGAGGAGGAAGAGGAGGAAGAAGAAGATGAGGAGGGACAAGAAGAGGATTCTCAGTTTGAGGAGGAGACAGCAGAAGTGAAGGAGAAGAAACCAGGTGAGTCATATAGATTAGTAGAGGTTAATATTAATTTAACATATGGATGGGTTTCACTGCAGGTTTGTGTTTCTCACTTCCTCTTAATTAATGATTTCAATTAACTCAGTGTTTTTTTATGATCCTTTCCATTAAACCCATTACAATTAGATAAATGGTCTCCTCCTCTCCCCCCCCTGCACCTGTAGAGCGCAGCACGCCCTCCCCCATTGACCCAGATGCACTTGAGGTGGACATCAACTTCCAGCCGGACCCCACAGACCTGGTCCTGTCCAGCGTTCCGGGAGGAGAACTGTTCAACCCTCGCAAACACAAGTTCTCGGACCAGGAGCTGAAGCCACAGCCCATGATCAAGAAGGCCAAGAAGGTGTTTGTTCCTGATGAACACAAGGTGTGTGTAGTGATCTGATGCTACGACAAGATCAAAATACATAGTGGCTGCACAGTTTCTCCAGTATGCTCACCTCTAATACCCCCCCCCCCCCCCCTCCTCAGGATGATAGGTACTGGTCCAGGAGAAAGAAGAACAACCTGGCGGCGAAGCGCTCCCGTGATGCGCGGCGGCTGAAGGAGAACCAGATCACGGTGCGCGCCTCCTTCCTGGAGCGGGAGAACGCGGCGCTGAGGCAGCAGGTGGCCGAGATGCGGAAGGACTGCGGCCGCTGCAAGAACGTCCTGGCCCGGTACGAGGCGAAGTACGGCCCGCTGTAGACCCGTCCCAACAGAACCCGTGAGGTGTCACTGAGACGAGAGCAGAAGTCCCTTCCCCGCAAAATTCAACACAGACACAAATACCAAGGCAATCTCAATTTGCACTTTTGTCTTCGCTGGCCACCAGTCACTGTGTTCTGTGCTCCAGGTGTTGTTGATTTCAACCTGATGCTGGCGTTTTGGATACACACTGGGAGGCAGTGAGGCATGATGGGAGCGGTGGTCACAGGACGGCCTGTGGAGAGCGCCTGGCTCCTTCACTCAGTGTGTGATTGTGGAAACTCCCGAAGGTCACACACACACACACACAGAGGTCGAGGTCTATTCAGAGAAGTTGGGGAATAAGAAAAAGAGCAGGCTGGTACAAAAGAGTCGCACGTTTTTTCCCACAAAAACGGCCGACACACACACTTCCATTTCCCTCACTGCACAGCAGCTCTTCTTAGAGGACCAGAGCATGAGTAGCGTCAGTCAGAAGTCGTGTCTTTAGAAAAGGGGCACGCGGTCCCTCACGTTTCCTTGTGTTGCACTTAGGTTTGTGTCTGTACTTCCTTTAAAATGCTCCAGCTGAGGCTCAGAGGAGAGGGACACATGAAAACATGCATTCAGGAGCAGGAGGCAGATGCACCTCCTGAAAAGAGAGAGAGGGAGACGAGTCAAAGAGCTCAGGTCAGGAGAGGAGGAGAGGAGGAGGAGGTAGTGGCGAGATTCATCCCCTCTTGTAATCCACATCTGCACACACACACACACACACACACATAATACGGTTTAAGAAAGAACTTTGTATATATGTTCATCTACCAGCGCCACATACAAACGTGTGTGAATCAGTGTGTAATCCATTTTTGCACCTTTCTTAAGCAGCAGGTGTGTAAAGGTTTCTCGTGGCTGCAGGTCTTTGACCTTATTCACCACAGTGGGAGACTTGGTAGCTTAAAAAACAAAAACATGCATGACCTTCAGTTTAAAGCTACCGTTTCCTTTTCTACTGACCTCAGATCAGCTTCCAGAGCCTCACACTATATTTTACTACAGAAGACAGATTTGGGGTGATGGAGGTTTTGAAGGGGAGAGGTGGAGAGTTGGTAGGATCCTGTTTTACGCACAAAGGCGAACGTTCGATGGTCTCCAGGTTCCTCACCGCTGGAGGGGTACAGTCATTTATAGGGATGTTTATTATACTGCACACTGCAAGTAGAGGGCGCTAGAGCCACTGCCTCTGACGGCTGGGATGGATTTAAAAAACAAACATTTAGCCAGTTCCAAGGTGGACTGCTTCTAAATCTTGTAATTAAAATGATTGTCTCACGGTCTTTATTTCCTACGACAGGAATCCAGACTGTGTCTTTATTAACTCAATACTACTCCTTATATCTGCCAAATAGTCAATGAGTGCTGTATTTATTCTGATGGTAATAATGCATCTGTTGATTGTGATGTACAACAATATGTCAGATTATTCCACTTCCTTTTGAGAGTCTATACCTACATTGATGAAACCAATGACAAAGCAGGGATTTAAATGGGTAAACTGTGCTTTTGGATATTTATTTTGAAAAACAGATTTATATCGTTACAAAGGTTTTTACGTACAGTGAGTGTCTGAACAGCAAAAGGACCAGACACACTCTTATTTACCTCATCCAACACTTCTTTATTTAGAATGGGTACAGGTTTAGCAGGGCTGCAGGGAGGAGGACGCTGAGAGCACATACAAAGCAGCTCAGCTCCAATTTGGCAAAACTTTGAAATCCCACTTCAAGGTTGTTTTTTGGCCAAAGTGGTTGAGTGTGTGTTTGGATCAGCAAATACATCACAGACTGTTACGGGACTTTATATCTCAAGTGTCTTGGACTGATAGGAAACTTGTGAAGGAAAATAAAAATGGCAATAATACTCCTGTTATGTAATGCTCGTTTAATGTCAGTGATGATGTGTGTAGACGTTGCTATGATGTACTAAATAGAAATGCCCCTACGTCCTTCGTGCTTCCAGTTTAGATCCTCTGTAGTCCAGGATCCTAATGCATGAAACCCAGTAAACTTGTTTTTTTTTTTTTTATTCTTGACTATTATACACCAAGTGTACTTACGTCTGTGAACCATCACTGAAACCTGGGAGTGTTTTTGGATGGTCGGGCTGATGGCCTGTTGTACAGTTCTGTCAGAAATGAACATCAGCTTCTTTCGATCACTGTGTGGATTGTTTAGCTCTCGACTTCGGATCGATCTAGATCTAGATCTAGATACACTAGATCAGTCGGTGCTTCTGCGTCTTCAGAAGTAGTTCCTGTGTTTCAGTTTCCAGACGGTGTTGAACTAACTGACACGTGTCATTTATTTACAAACTGGACATCGACTGCATTGTCCCGTTTCCACACCAGTGGAGGTAATGGAAGCAAAACTTTGAGATTGAAATGTTCTGCATCAGGCCGACTGAGGGAACTGGCCAATGGAGCCTTTTTAGGAGGCAATAAATCCAGATCTTTTATGGTACAGCATTCAGTGTGTAGCAATTTTACTGATGCAAAGTTCCTCATGAAACTGGCTTGTAATCGCTGCTCGTTAGGGTTCAGTGGGTCGCAGGTTCAGCTGCACACATGCCAGCCTGCGGTGATAACTGGGAATATACCGAGAGCAGTGGTTTAGACCTGCAGATGTAGACGTGTCTCCACCTTCAGACGAGGTTACAAAGTTTTAATCCTTTAAACAGCAGCTTTGTTTCAGGTGTTTTATTCCATCTGTTAAAAAAGAGCAAGTATCAGTCACACTCCAGCGTATTAACCATCAGATAAAAGGGGCGTGGAAGCTTTATTTAATCCGTCCAGAGTGATAATAAATGTCTTTCTATCAATATCAGATTAAAAAAAAATTCAGCATCGCACAAAAAACGTGAATAAAAACTGGCAAAAGACAGTGCTGTTCTTTTCTTTGCCTCTAGATGGCGCTAGCACTGATACACATCTGAAGGTCTGAAACTGTTGGAATTGGCTTCAGGTGCTTTTCGCATCACTGACACTTTTCTTCTATAGTTGCTATTTGAGATAGCTACAATAAAAAACAAACGGAAATATTAAACGTCTCTTGAAAACGTTTTTTAAAGTTTTGTTGTGTGATGTTTTGCTTCATTTTCCTCTTTTTATATAAACATGTTTTTGTTGGGTGTTTTTGTATCGTCCTAACCTTGTATAGGATACATGCGGCTGCAGTGCCATGTCCTGACTGTATCTTGTATCATGAATATGAAATAAATTGGTATTTAATGACATTTGGGCTCCGGTGTCTTCATGCTGTGTCTGAACTGGGAGGTGAACACGGTGCCGAGGGACAAAGAAACAATGGCGCATCAGAAGCTGTGTAACTTCCTCATCCTCGTTGTAAACAACACACCGAGTGCACATGTACACACACACAGACACACACAATGTGATTTTGTTCCTCGCTGTCCCTTTGTTGTCCTGCTGCACATCAGTATTCCACAGGAGTAGGAGATGTTGCATAATGATCACATCAACACACACGGGAGCAGCATTGCGTAACAGCAGCAGCCTCAAAGAGAGGCGGGATGGGCGTGTGTGTGTTTGTGTGTGTGTGGGTGTGGGTGTGTGTGTGGGGAGGATGGAGAGAGGGAAGCAAGGGAGGGGCTCTGGGAAGCAGGACGGGGGGACAAGGAGAAGAAAGGATCGGGTGGATTGAAGGATGAAGGAGACGGGAGAGAAAAGGATGCTGACGAGAGAGTGAGGGAAGAGCCGGGTTGAAGGAGAATGGGAAGGATGAGGGGTGGGGGGGCAAAGAAGATGGTAAGGGGATGGACAGAGAAAGATGGAGGAGAGGGATGCAGCTGTAGACATGTGAGGAGAAGGAGGAGGAGGAGGAGGAGGAGGGGTGGATGCAGCGAGTGGGCGATGGAGAAGTAGAAGACGAACCAAGGAGGAGACCAGCCGCGCATGTTAATGTCACACAACTCCATGTCACTATAAGAAGCACAGCCCTGCTTCACACAGACACACACAGACAGAGAGACAGACAGACAGACAGACAGACAGACAGACAGAGAGAGAGAGAGAGAGAGAGACAGACAGACAGATGGCTGGATGATGAAATATGAAGTAATATCTGCCGGGATGGGTCCAGCTGAGGAAGCTGGTGAGCAATCTGGCTCCTCACCGTTTGAGAATTTCATCTTTGGTTTGAATTATTGATCAAAACATCACTTGAATTTATTTACTGAGAGGAGGACACGCTGCTCCGGCATTTTCCATCTGAGGCTTTTCATGGGAACATAGGGAGGAGAGGGGGGGTGGGGGGGGGGGGGGGTTGGTCTGGTTTTTTCAAAATCTTTGATCTGCAACATGGTCACCACTAATTGAGTGTGACGCACGTATAGAAGAGGAGGGGAGGGGGGGGGGGGGGGGGGGGAGATTTGATCTGAGACGAGGCCGAAGATTCACTCTCATGCAGCCCAGAAACAATGAGGACGACACAATTAGCTTATTTTCCATGCTTATTTTCGCCAATCTGTTTTTATTACAAACTTAAAAAAGAATCTGATACAATAAGAAAAACTGCAATAGTCACTCCCCCCATTCCTGAGGGGGGCAGCACAGAAAACAGGTCATTGCATTTCAGTAGTGAAAGATTCATTACACATCTACAGCGTGTACAGATCTGATACAAAATAGGAAAAATAATAAAATACAGGCAGGAAAGAAAAGCAATATATTTATACATCTTCTGAACTTTTTTAATTATATCCATTTATTCTTAAATGTTAAATCTTACATAGAAAATAAACTTCTTTTATGACAATGAAATTCTCCAAAGTGCAAAATAAAACGCACACATCGATATTAAGCAAAAGGACATCAGAATACAAAATTCTTGTTTTCCCCACTTCGTTAATGATCAACCCTGATTGTAGAACAGCCCGTGTTTCCAGTGTAAGAGAACAGCCGATTTGTGGCGAGTGAGAAATGAAGTCTTATCTCCTCCCAAACCAGCTTTTACACATCTCTCACCTCAAGAGCCAGATCGGAGGATTAGTGACAAGACCCCGAATAATCTGACACATGTGGGGAAGAGAGGGGACATTTCTGACTCTTCCCCCCACCACCAGACTTTTAAACACACAATAAGAGAAGCAGTTCACTCAGGCCTTCTCAACCAGGGTTGACTTAGATCAGAATCTCAATCCGAGCACATTCATTTCCACCGTTGTTCCACACCTGACGTCAACACTGTCTTCCTATTGAAGAGATATACATATATTGATTATATTCTTTCCCCAGGGTGCAGAGAGAGGTAGAAACCCCTTGAATCTTTCAGGGTAATTTTTAACTTATGGCGTTACATTGCACTAGAGAAGGGTGAGCATCTGTGTAAGCAAAGACAGTCTGGGATATGGCTATAGTATCAGGACCAGAGGACCAGGCTGGGGGGGAGGGGGAGGTAAAAACAAAAACAGATGAGATAAAGTAAAGTTTGTTGGGAAATTAAATATGAAGTCGGCGTTTTAATAAATACGTGAGTAACTCTTAAAAAAAGAAAGAAAGAGAAATCCAGGGAGGAAGTGTGGGGGGGGGGGAAATCACTGTCAGTGTTTTTAAATAACAACTTTTAACATGAAATGTAATTAGTTCACATGACGAGGAGGAGGTGGGGGGGTGGGGGGGGGATATTGCGAATCAAATGAATTTGAAATGTAAAGATTTTTGGTTTGAATGAACTGCCTGTGGGGATATTGTCGCCATCTTTTCCTACACAAACCCACTGTAAACATTCGTGCCTTTAAACTCCAAACCCAACTTGAAGAATGAATACATTTACCCGTCTTTATTAGACAAATGCTTACATGATACAATAAACATTCAATACTTTATTCTGTACATCTTTATTTTTTTTCCTCAGTTTGCATATATATTCACGTTATCTTCTGAAAAAATAACCTCGGCGTGTAAGAAACTAAACAAAGAATCTCAACATAAGAACTTTTTTTTTATATACACATATTCCTGGACTGCAGTCATCTCTTACTCATACAAATGCAAGTGAGAATTTGCACACAGAAAAACAAAAATATAGAAATATCGGAAATAAATTACAAAACAAAGTTAGAAATTCTTCTTTCCCTCACAGCCACATTTACAGAGACTCCCCTACATATATATATATATCCCCTTAAAAAAGAAAAGAAATATTCCATGCATATGACAAGCTGTGACATCGCAATACCAGTGTGAGCACAAGTCAAGGGTCATTTAAAAAAAACATGGACACAAGGAAAACACTTAAATCAACGGACAGGACTGACAGCATCTCCACACCGGCGTGATGCATTTAAATACAAATCTAGTTTGTGTTTGAATCTCTGAAGCGTTTCACGACCGCTGGATCCAAAGTGTCTTAACCAAACAAGAGGGCGAAGGAATGGTTTTGGTGCTCACGTCTGTAGGAGACACGGAGCACCAGAAGCCCAATAATAAAGTGCTGGACATCTCAAATGGACACGTGGGAGGGGGGGGGGCAGACCCGACTGGTTCACAGACGTTAGAAACAACAGACCTCCAGTGGTCTGATGAGCCATCCGATAAAGCAACGAAAGCCACACGTCAATAACGAACATTCATCTTTGCATCTTTGTTCACTTCACCGCAACTGGAAAAAGAAAAGAAAAGAAAAAAGAAACTGAGCCACCCGGGCTGTAGGATTCTGCTTTTTCCCTTTGTAGCAGCCGGAGAAGCAGAGATCACTGAAGAATTTCAAGAGGAGGGAGAGAATAGTGTGAGCCTTTGGCTTCAATACCATTTAAGCTCCCCATCAACGTGCTCTGGGTTCTAACGTGTCGCTCTCTAAGCCAGAACACGCTGGAAGCCGCCGAGGCAACAGAACCCCGGAGCCGCTGCTCGCCCTCTCATTTCCTCCCGTCATCCCTCGCTCCTCTCATGCAGAGGAAAACCTCTCCTTCACAGTCAAAGTCATGCTTAGCCATTTATCACAATCCCCACTGCTGAGCTGCTGCTGCATCACCCCCCCCCCCCCCATCACCTTCCCTCTCTGTTCACCTTCACACCTTGCTGACTTGAAGTGTGTGAATGTGAACATTTTCCTAAACGTTTGTTTACACGCACGTCCGTTTGAATATGTATGAGACCATAACTTCACATCCCTGTCTGTATAACTGAGGTATCAGCACGTAGTTTGCCTTTCACATTCACCAACATCTCCCCTGACAGGTACAATACATTCCACTTCATTACTCCCCCTAACACACCAATGCTCCCTCTCTGCTCCCTCCCCGGCTCTCTCTTCATTTGAACCCTTGCCATGTACACACTCCAGCTGACGATAAACTGCTTTCTGAAACACACCCGCTTACACCAGCTCAAAATATGCCTCTGCACGAGTGCGTTTCAAGGGTAATGGCCCCAACGCACAATCAGTGAGTCTCCTGATCACGCTAAGCCACAACAAAACAGAGCAGCACGCACAGAGACAGCAGAGCCCCTCTGTCCCAGTGCTTGAGGCAAGTAGGGCAGAGGAAATCGCAGAGCAAAGTGCTGAGCTTTCCACAGCCGTCGTTCCCTGCAGGTCTTGGCCAGGTCCTGCTCCACAGCGTGACAGTGCAGTGCAAAATGGCGCTATACTAAAGCCGGGTCCATTAGACTACAAGTCAAGAAGAAAGAAAGAAAAAAAAAAAAGTCTCTCTCGCATTGGAATTCGATGCAAAACAATAAACTTAAGAGATTGGGAAGGACTCAAAGTAGAAAGGAACTCACTCCCACCCTCCAGATCGAAGCAAACACATGGAACGTGACAAGCAACAGCAATGGACACAAGGGTGGGGGTGGGGGGGTAGAGGTCGTGGACGAACAAAAACAATAAACCACATGAAGTACTCAGTAAATGAAATGAAAAATGTTAATCTTTGTAGTAAAACTAATTCTTAATTTGTATCAGTATTAGAACAATTTCTTAGAAAAACTGAAAACATCAGGAGCGTCTCCGTCCTAACACCAAACGACTCGTTACAAATGAAGGCTTAGTTGGCCAGCACCACAGGCTGGAAGGACTGGCTGGGATATTGCAGGTTGTAGCCTCCTAGACCCTCCACAAACGGCGGCTTCTCTATGTAAGAGATTCCTCCGCTGCTGCTGATGATGCCCACGCTCTGGGGAGGCGGAGGGCTGGAGAAGGGATCGAAGGAGGGATGGGTGTTGACAGTGTGGGGCGGCTGGAAAGGGCTGGCGTGAGGCTGCATGGGCTGGGAGTCGGCATCGAAGTAAAGCGGGCCCGGGGATCCTGGGTAGACAAATTCTTTGGCGTTGGGAGAGAGCTGGCTGGGGATTGGACCGCCGAGGGAGTGCAAGGAGAGAGACAGCGGCTTGTGCTTGAGCAGCTCCGGCGGCGAGATGGTGGTGGGAGAGCGGGAGAGCATTCTCTGGGCCGGTGGTAGGACAACTCCAGAGCTGGCTGGCGACCCGGTCCCGGTGCACTTCTTCATCTTGGTTGAACCGAATTTAGTGGCGGCGAAGCTGGCGGTGGTGAAGGTGATGGGTTGAGGGCGGGCAGCGGGCAGAGCGGAGGGCGGCTGCTGAGCGGCGAGGTAGGGCAGCCCGCCGCTGGGAGGGGAGGGGGTAGAGGTGTTGGAGGAGTGGGCAGTCGGGTCGGTGGGTGTGCTGGAGCTGGGGTAGCTGAAGAGCCCGAGGCAGGACTGGGCAGACAGAGGTGTGGGAGAGCTGGAGTGCGATGACATCAGAGCAGGAGACGCCTGACTTCCAATTGGCACAAACACCTGAGCGTCTGGGTTGAAGCCCAGATTCTTGGCCTCCTCCATCTCTGCGTCTGCGTTCCCTTCTCTGATCCCCCCCTCGGCTCTCTCACCATCACAGCCGAGGCCGGGAGGATCCTCCAGGTAGAGCACCTTCACTGCGCCCTTCTCTCCGATCTGGTAGGACACCTCATACGGGTCAATCCACACGCTGAGCTGTGCAGGAACATTTGCACGCACTTCCTCTGTGTCCAGTCCACTTCTCTTGGCGGCCAACTCCACCACAGGGTCCCTCTGGGCTCCCAGGTGAATGCAGCGGAAGGCAGAACCCCGAAGAGGGGCTTCTGGGTACCAGTGTCCCTCAAACCGAGAAACCAGTATCCTCTCCAGCTCCTCGCCAAACAGGTCAGCTCGACGCCGAGGCAGCTTGTTGTACAGGTAGGACACGATGAAGTTGAGGGCGACCTTCACTTCTAGATGCATGGCTGCACCGTCGTAGCGCCGTCTTGGGACCAAGGTGTTTCAATATGGTGGTGCTGACGGTGAAGAGATGAGACTATAAACACAGTTTCTCCTGGCTTACTGTGAAATGTATGATTCTGTTGGCGTCACCATGGAAAAGGCACCTTGAAGGCAAGGGCAGCGGGTTGCCGGCTCTGAAGAAGAAAAACACAAGTCATTTAACTTGGCAGGGACCTGAGGAATGTTGTCGTTGTGTCATTCAGCTGCCGACTGTTGATCACACTGGTTCATGGACACACACACAAAGTATTCAGTCGAACAGGGGCAGGAAAGTGCCATCGGAATAAATAGACTTTCAGTGATTCTCATTATTTTCATTTCTGTTTTTTGTCTTTGTTGCATACCATGGTTTTCACACGACGGGTCATAATTATTTTATAAAAATGTACAAGATGGTGGTGGAGCAGTTGGATAAATGTATCGGTTAAGCGAACACTTAAATCCACACAAATAGGTTTTAATTTGAAAATGTCATCAACTCAGCTGCAGCTTCTGGCTTCCACACTACTACAGAGTGTTAGAGACGCTAAAACTGAGAAGTTTGGAAACCCTGGGGTTGTGTTTCAGTCTGGACGAGCAGACATGGAAATGTTCAGAAACAATGACACCAACAACCACTCGCTGATTCGTCAGGCTCCGATCACATGACCCCCAACCGACATTAGCCTTGTAGCTAGTAGCAGTGTAGACACAACATGGATCAATAATTACAAGCGTAGCTGACCCTGTTGTCTTCGATATTCTGTATTTTACAAGGATACAACTGTTTCCATGCATGGGAGATGAGATATTATTCGAGTGATTTAATAAACAATCGAAAGCCTGGTGGTATGAGTGAAGCCTGGATTTATTTTGGCACGCTTCTGCTTCCGTACACCTTGAGCCTAGTAGTACACATCTACAAATATGAGACCAGTGGAAATGTCACTGTTCCAACAGGCTGTGGAACAAGCCCCGTCTGCACTGACCTGTGGGGCAATCATTGATTTAAAAAATAAACCTGACATTAGTCCAATTTATTGTGAAACGATTTTAAAGCCATTTAAATAGATTCACAGCATTCGGGGGGAAACCCAATATAATGTCTTCATAAGGAGTAATATTTCTAACTGTACAATATATGCATGGATGCTACGAGTTACGTAGAAGGGAAGTACTGTACTTAACTGAATATATATATACTGTATCTGGTTTGTTAGAGGTGCACAGACTTATTTACTTATCCTCTATTTTTAGTGAGCAACACACAGCAATTACAAATGTTTAATGTTTTCTATTGGTCGGCTCTCACACAAGCAGGATGCGCTGATTGATGTAGCAGATGCTGTGTTGTGGGCTTCATAAATCCTTTATAATCTGAAAGCGATCTCACAGAGAGTGTTCTGCTTAATGCTGGAACACAGTCAGAGGGGCCATGCATCCCCACGCAGAGTCATGCTTAATGGAGAGACTATATGCAAGAGGAAAACAACAACAACAACAACACAAGACTCCCTGAGGAAGAAGTATAAAATGGCAGGACAGTTAATCGACTGCACAGAACACCATGTCCCACCATGCAGTGCGCACCATCATCCCCTCCCCCTACGCACACACACAAACAATTCACTCACATTCCCTGCCAGATGGGGATTCAGTAGCTAAGATTAGAAAGAAGCCTCTGATTAAAAGACAATTCTAGTGTTATTACAGATAAAGCTGCGGCAGCTGGACGCAGGGCCGAGGCAGCGACAGCCCAGGACGAGCTTTACATTTTCCTTTTGCATGAAAAAGGTGACATTGAGGGATAAGATGGGGGTTGGTTATGGGCTATAAATAGGAGCCCATTTTGCATCATCTGTGGTGCAAAATCCTCCCTGTGCCACCTGAGTTAAAGTGACTGATGAAAAGGATCCTCGGCCACAGGAGCATCCCCTGGCTCATCACCTGCTACAGCCATCACAACTCAAAACCATGGGTGCACACCAGAGCTAAGCTACCTCCAGCTTCTACTGCGTTCTGCTCCTCTCGTACACAACATACACAAGCTCCAATGTCATTCAATGACATTAGAGGGAGAACTCAGTGAATATGTGCAGATTTACTGCTTCAGGGGAGCGATTCTTTCATCTACATCACAAACCCCTTCTTGGAATTTCATTAAAAAGCAAAGATCTGCCACGTCTCGCTGTGTTTGCATGTGCAGCCTTCACCTGCATGATAAGTTGCACGTGCACGTTTTGTCTAAACACAACAAAAGCAACAGCAGGATGCACATTGCTGCTTTTGTTTACATGGACTCATTATGAGGGCTGGGAATGTGGCTGTGTGCTGCAAAGCATCCACAAGTCAGGTATTAACTGTTACAGCAGCAGGGCCACTGGGATCCCACAGAAACACAATACTAAATATATAGATGGCAGCAGATTCCCAGTTAGAAATATTATAATTCTCTGAGCATCAGAAAGAGGCCTGGCCATAAATGCATTAACCTCACTGGAGGAGAAGATGAGGGATTGGTTGAATCCTGAATCCAGATATTCACACACTGAATTATGAATATGTTTCAGATCAACCTGCTGGGTGATTAAACTAAACTGCATTGAAAAGGAGTGGGAATTAAAAGCTGGTTTGCAAGAATTAAAAGCAGATACATCCTCCAGGTTTGTGCTGACGAGGCTGTGGCTCTTCGGGCAGCAGGGGGTCTACCTGGGAATCACTGCCATATGTCAGTGGGGCAGGAGGGACGGGGGGGGGGGGGGGGGGGGGGGGGGCTGACATGCAGGTGAAGGGATCACCGTCGACTTTAAATTAACTGATTAGGGTAATTGAGCGAAGAGGAGAAGGAGAAGAGGAGGTGGAGAAGAGGAGGAGGAGAGTCCATTGCTCAGCATAAACAACACGACCATAGCGCGTTTTAACGGACGAGCAAAGAGGAAACACCGGAGCACAGGACCGAGGGGTTGTCACCTGGCAGGCCGGTGATGGAGCTGTTAAACCCGGGTTGACCGCTCGCCACTCACCTCCTCTCACAGCCCGGCTCCTGCGTGCTCTCGGGTAAATCCCCCCCCCGTGTGCGGCCTCAGGTTCCCCGGAGGACTTGTCTCCTCAGAGCTTCGCCTCTCCACGGTTGTTGTGCGTGTGTTTAAAATGGCAGCTCCGGCTTTAATCTGCAGGTTCTTCTCCAGGAGCGTCAGGGAGACAGTCAGCGTGGAGGCTCCACAGAAACTTTACTGTTTGACAACCCGGCGTATTTATACACTCGCCCACACCCCCGTGACGCCGGGCACTACTTTCGTCACCTTGTGTGTGTGTGTTTGGGGGGGTGTGTTCGTGTACTTTACCGTTATTTACCGTTATGTATGATATAATAAATTATAACATGTTCTGCCATGTTATTATGTTCTGTATCACTTCTTTTATCCATCAAAAACTAATTAAAAACAATTAAAAAAAACTATTTAGAAAAACAAAACAAAAACAAATAAACAATAAAACATATAACTCCTACTTTCATCTTCTTTTTAGAAACTTAAATAAAAAATGTAAAATACACACGCGGATGTTCTCGTACCGGATGTTCAATACCTGCCAGGCCCTAGTTTCTTTGGCGGAGGAACATTTGTATTTTCTGACGGTGCCGAAGGCTTTGCTAAAAATATAAGCGGTGATAGCAACAGAGTTTCTATTGGCTGAGCTGGGGGAGGACCCGCACAGCAGCGTCCGCTCAGCCAATCACAGCAACCGCACACACACACACCAGAGGCTTGTGGGTAATGGTGTTCTTATCGCTTTAACCCTTTGTTGTGTATCAAAATACACAACATGAGTCAAAAGTTTGTATTTTCTATATCTTTGCAGTGAATGAATTTAATTTTTTGTATTAAAGTATTCGCCAATTAACTTGTTTTTGATCATCACAAATGATTATTTACTTTTTTCTTTCTTACTTTGTAAACAAACAAAATGACCCGTACAGGATGTACTCATTACGGAACACCTGCCAACTAGCTAGCTTCTTTTCTGGATAGCTAGCTTCTTTTCTGGCTAGCTAGCCATAGCTAGATCAACAAAATAAAAGTCGGAATAGAACAGTCTATACTTAACAGACTGATTGATATGCATTTGAAAATATTCTTTGGATTTTCTCTTTCCAGAGTGTTAATATGGTTGGTCACATTCATTTCAGATTCACGGTTGAAATGGTCCTGAAGATGCTACAAGAAGATCAGGATAAGGAAGATGATGAGGAGCGAATTCTTGGTCTTCTCTGGTGCTTATAACTTGAACATTGTTCCACAGGATCAAGCTGAAGTTGTGTGTGTGTGTCTTTGAATGCAGCTCTCTTAAATGAAGAAGGTTCATTCGATACTTTTGCAGATTCATCTTCAAAACTCATCCGTTGATGACATTGAAGATTCAAGATTCATCTTCAATGTCATCAAAAGAGCCTTCTCCTAAATAAAGAAGAAAGAATAAGCTCGGAAAGAATTGAAATAACACAAGAAATGGAAACAGGTCATTTGTTACCCATGTTGTACATTAGAAGGGGTTTGCATAACTTGTGTATCAAAGGGTTAATGGCCTCTAAGTGTGTGTGTGTGTGAAATTGATATTATGATTAAGAATCACAACACGTAAACACACATGTTATTATTGCGACAATTCAATCACTTTAATTCTACACTTGATGTCAAATCTAAGTTATTGACTCTGGAGCTATTTCAATCAATCAAACAAATTTAAATAAGAAAATGTCTGAAAGAGATGAAGGGAGCAGCAATGACTTATGGAGTTATTGTCTGTAATGGCAGAATTTATGCGTGTTGTATATCAAGGAGTCTTGTTGTTATCATAGTCCACAATCAGAAAAATGTTCATAATTAATGCAAGACATGGTAAATAAATGTATGAATAAAAAAACTAAGTAAATACAAAACACGTATGTATAATAAGACAAGGTTTAAAAAAAACTTTTATTTACTGTAATAAACGAGGTAAAAAAGTTTAACTGTTATTTATCGTAATAAAAATAATCAATATCCGTGATGAAAATAACGGTCTCCTTCGGTCCGTGACGTCACAATTAGGCGACACTCTCTGTTTGTCAGTGAACAAAATGGCGTCTTACTGTTTGACTGTCACTAGGCTGCGGGTAAGAAAACGTTATTTCTCCTTTCGCAGAGAGTCGAGCTGTGTAGTTGTGGAGAAAAACGCGCGACCACGTGTGTCTGCGGTCCCGTTGCGCGGACACACACCGTCACGTTCGACCCGGGGCCGGTAAACGTGGAGCAGAGTAACCGCGACGAGCCGCCAGGTCACCGTGTCCTCGTTTGACTCCGGTGCAGCTGGTTCGAAGCCAGAGTCCCACCTGGAGGAAGACCCGGGTTAAATCACCCTTACTGACACTAACCCGGGTTAATTCAGTCCGTGTTAGTAACCTCCTCATTGATGTGAACACAGCTAAGCGGGCTGGTGTTTACAAGGTGATCACAAGGTTATAGAGAGTTGTGTTCGTGACACCTCACAGCTGAGAGGCCAGCAAGCAGTCTTTATTTAACTTAACAATTAAAATGAAATTAAATATTGTAAACATGAGTACATAACCTTTTTTAATACATATATCAACATTGAAATAATAACACAACAAATGTAAACAAAAATGAGAAGATGGAGGGTTTTATTCAAGCAATAAGTCGATTAGATGAAGAAGTTTCAGGGTATTTTATGTATTAAAGATATTTTGCAAATACTTTTAGTTCATTCTACCATCTGCTGATATGACTTTTAAATATTTGCATCTATGAATAAACAGATTTAAGTTGTTATCCTTACTCCAGCTTCACACTCACAGGTTTATCTCAGTATCTTGAATCTGAATTGAAGCCAACTCGGAAAATATGACCAAGCTTCTCGCACTGGAAGATTGACAACGTGTCCCACAGTGTCAATGTCCCTCTAACAGAAAATACATGTAGTTAAATCTTTAATGTAAGAAATGATTGTTTGGATAAATGTCATTAAAGATCTTAATTTGGCTTAATTACTTCTTTGGCTTCAGGGAGGACAGGATATGATATATATTGTTTTATATACATATTTCCTTTTGAGCTTATCAGTATGGTATATTTTTAACATTCTAAACAGTCTGTCAAATCAATGATGTACACATCCTTTAATGGGTTTATTTGTTTTTATCAAGTTAGTCATTATTTATTTCCTCCTAAAAGTATTGGAATTGCAGAATTGAAGTCAACAATAAAACCATCACTTGTGCCCAGTTTCTGGATCTGTGTTATCTGAAGGAAAACCATTGTCTCCCTTTTCTTTTGATTATCAAGTAGAGTCTGGGTGTCAAGCTCAACTTATATTGTTGTCAGATGTCACAGTTCGGTAAATATGAGGTAAATACTATGAGTGTTCATTGCTTGGTCTTGACATTATAAACAAACTACACCTTCAGATAGGCTCAAGTTGAAACAAACAGCTTTATAATCATGGCAACACAAGCACGGGTTAGAAAAGAGACTATGTTCTGTGCTAAGAATACAATTTGTCAAATTCTAAAACACAGTAAATAGGCAAGAACAGATAATTTATAATAACATAGATACAACAAAATAAGTATTGGCATCACAATTGTAATACAGACTTAAGCTGAATTAACATCAAGATCAGAAAGGTAGCACTTAAAAACTAGATTTAGATGGATGGGTTAAAATGGTTCTAATACTGGTGTACAGACAGAATTTGTGTTTCTCTTGTGCTCATACATTATTAACAGTGTAGGAGACGGACTGTCGGGCTGTCAGTAACGCTCCGGTGGACGAGACTAACTCCTGCAACATGAGCTGTGTAAACCTTCCCCCAGTTTCACGGTGACCAAAGGACGATATTAAGCAACTGATCGTAGCTGCTTGCTTTAAAGATTGACTTCCTTCTGTACATAACCTCTCCCACTGGTATCACCGGTTTTATCCAGCTCTTAAAATACTCAGACAAAATAATTAAACTATCAGATATTATGTCCAATAATGAGTCTCTGACAGAATTCTGATGTAATATTTGTATATTGTTATTGATTCTACAGAGCACAATGCACAATGGGCAGATAGTATGAACAGTATTGTCTCCACTGCCTGTGTTGGCTGAAGCACATTGTCTTTTATTTACATAGCAAGAGTTCTAATAATTTAACAGAGTCCAGTGGAGTGTTTTGGGCAACTGGTCTAGTTGGAGTACAGCTAGAAAAATAGTTTGTTTATGGCAAGTACTAATCTTGCAGAAATCCAGCCAATGTGCCAAAATGGTGGATCCTTCTATAGTCTCTGTTCTGGCAATATTTCTATTGGTGCCACTTCCTGTGCAAGATTAGGTTTTAACTTACCTCAGCTGCTTTGGTCGCTGGTTAAATGTTCTTATTGTTTCATAGTTTAATTGCCTTTTTTTACACTCCATAGTTATGTATATATTGGTCCTAAACTCGACAATAAAACTTAGTTTATGATGTAAATTGTCTGAATTGTATTATTTCTCGCCCTGGTCTAGTTGGCCCTTGGAACTGGTGCGAGACGGTTTCATGTCTCCGCAGCCTTCAGCGCCAAGGCCAAGGTGGCCATGAGCCGCTTTGAGCCCGACTCCTGCATTAACTATGAGAAGATGCACGAGAACATCAACACTGTGCGCAGGAGGTCAGCAGCAGCCTTTTCCAAAGTTCACATGCACATACACATGGAGGAATAGATGGTGTCAGGGACAGCTGCACAGTTAATCTCTGACTTGTCACAGCCAGGAGGGTCCAGCAGCTAACTTTGGATGAACTGTTGTTCCCCTTATGACCATGTGCTGTAATCCAGGAATAGGAAAGACCTTTTGTCTCACTCACTATTTAAGGAATAGCTTCCTGTGTTGATGAGTCATAGTTCCTGGGGTTCAGGGTTTTCCTTGATTCTTTGCAACTGGTCAGAAATAATAGGTTGAAGAGTTTATGGGTTAAAATGACACAGTTCATGCATGAGAGTGAGATCTCTTAATGTAGTTAACTGAAACATTCCAGTCATGTGTCAGTTTGTATTTCTCATTAAAATCAAACAGTATCAACAGAAAACATTATTTATCTGATTCTACAAACCCAACACAATATTAACATCGTTGCACCATCCCCCCCGACAGGCTCGGCAGGCCTCTCACTCTGTCGGAGAAGATCGTGTATGGTCACCTGGATGATCCCGTGGGGCAGGAGATTGGCCGTGGACGCACATACCTGCGCCTGCGTCCGGACCGCGTGGCCATGCAGGATGCGACCGCGCAGATGGCCATGCTTCAGTTCATCAGCAGCGGTCTGCCCAGGGTGGCCGTGCCCTCCACCATTCACTGTGATCACCTGATTGAAGCTCAGATCGGAGGGACTGAAGACCTGCAGAGGGCTAAGGTAAGGAGTATCTATTGATTGTAAGTATATTTTACAGAACAGTCTATTAAAGTAATAAGAGAAATGATTTGTAATATCTCTTTAATAACTTGTAACACAGGAGGTCAACGAGGAGGTGTACAACTTCCTTGCAACTTCTGCAGCCAAGTATGGAGTCGGCTTCTGGAAACCAGGCTCAGGGATCATCCATCAGGTTGAGTAAACTGATTTATAACAACTCCATGATGGGTTTTCTGACTTTTCTGCACCTCCCAGTGCTGAGAAAATAATCACACAAACATCCCTTATTAAAATCCTGTAAGTGAACTTGCACCATCACACACTGTCAGCAGTGAAACAACTGTGAAACCTCCTCTTATCAGATCATCCTGGAGAACTATGCCTATCCCGGAGTGTTGCTGATTGGCACAGACTCCCACACTCCCAACGGCGGTGGCCTGGGGTCCATCTGTATTGGAGTGGGTGGAGCTGATGCTGTGGATGTCATGGCTGGAATCCCCTGGGAGCTCAAGTGCCCCAATGTGAGTTCTTGGCATCATGTGATATCATGTAGATTTATTTGAATCTTTAGGTCGTCTTGTGTCCGTCAGTGAAAGACTGTGTGCTTTTCTCCTTCAGGTGATTGGAGTGAAGCTCACGGGATCCCTCTCTGGCTGGACCTCTCCGAAGGACGTCATTCTGAAGGTGGCTGGAATCCTGACTGTGAAGGGCGGCACTGGAGCCATTGTGGAGTATCATGGTCCTGGAGTGGACTCTATCTCCTGCACTGGTAAAGACAAGATATATAACAAGACTTAAACTACTGGTGAGAGACCATATCTATGTTGAGACATGAAAATCAAAGAGAGGAAGAACAATGGAAGCGTAAACGACCATATCCTGCTTGACTAAATGATACGTAATTTACTCTGTGGTTAAAATGCAGCTTTGACTTTCAGGAATGGCGACCATCTGTAACATGGGTGCTGAGATTGGAGCCACCACGTCTGTTTTTCCCTACAACCACCGCATGAAGACATATATGGAGAAAACCGGCCGTGGAGGTGAGTCACTCACTGTCAGTCTCTGTTTGCTTGGTCTTTATTCAATGTGCCTCAACTCCGACTTATTCTCCTTCTCCATTCCCTCTCAGACATCGCCTCTGTGTCTGATCAGTTCCAGGATGACCTGGTCCCAGATAAGGGCTGTGAATACGACCAGGTCATTGAGATTAACCTGAGTGAGGTGAGTTAAAGCAATGCTCAACTTTATTATCGGCATGTTCCAAACTTGAATCCAGATTAAGTACTTATCTGTGTTCTTCTTTTTTAAAGTTCTGAATTTAGAAAACAATATTTACAGAATATACAAATGAATAAACATCCTCCTTGTGCCTTGTCTTCCTCCTCTGACAGTTGAAGCCCCATATCAACGGACCGTTCACCCCTGACCTGGCCCACCCTGTGTCTGAGATCGGGGCCATAGCTAAGAAGAGCGGCTGGCCCCTGGAGGTTAAAGTGGGTCAGTATCTGTGCCACGGACATATTTCATTACCATTGTAGCATATTTTCTGCTTTGTCTAATGGAATGTGATATTTCAATCTTTGTTCTCGCTCTACCTGTGTTATTGATCAGATCCCGTTACAGCTCCTGCTTTCAGAGAGACTTAGTTATTTAATAACAGACTTGCTTGTCTTTTGTCTTCTCCTCCTATTTTATTTCCAATTTGTGTTATTGCAAATAGACGAGCTCTTCAAACTGGCTGCTGTAACTGTATATTCCTTCAGTTTCCTCTGGCTCCTGTTAATAACATTTAACTGGTCTCCTGCAGGTCTGATCGGCAGCTGCACCAACTCAAGCTACGAGGACATGGGCAGAGCTGCGTCTCTGGCCAAACAGGCTCTGGATAAAGGTCTGAAGTGCAAGGCCCAGTTCACCGTCACACCCGGTTCTGAGCAGATCCGCGCCACCATTGAGAGAGATGGATACGTGAGTCCGGTTCCTCTCAACACAACTAACTGATTTTAGTGTGTGACCCAACCTGTGTGTGAAATATGTAGGAAGTTATTTCAACAATTTATGTTCTCCCTCTTTTAGTCCAAGATCCTAAATGATGTTGGCGGAATCGTTCTGGCCAACGCTTGTGGACCCTGCATTGGACAGTGGGACAGGTACCATCCTCATTTGTAGTAATTAACCTCATTAGCGGCAAAGTCGTAACTTTCTCTGTTCTGAAAAAATTTGGCCCAAGGCAGAATATTTGATAACTACCGTCCACACTTTTCAAATATTCCCCAGATGATGATTTCATAAAACTTTGAAGAACTTTTGTTTGGTAGCACTTTTAGATCCGTATCTCCTCTCTTATTCGATGATCTTAAATAAACGATATGTTTGACAATTGGTTTTCTTCAGGAAGGACGTGAAAAAAGGAGAGAAGAATACCATCGTCACTTCCTACAACAGGAACTTCACAGGCAGGAATGATGCTAACCCGGCTACTCATGCTTTTGTCACCTCTCCTGAGGTAAGAAGGGCTTCACATCAAGCAAAGTACAAACTCAGCTACACATAATTAGATAAATAAAATAGCTCATACACACAGGATCTGTCATTCCTCATACAAATCTAAACCCATTTCACTACTAATTGCTCTGTAATTCATTTTAGATTGTCACCGCGATGGCCCTCGCTGGAACCCTCGACTTCAACCCAGAGACCGACTACCTGACCAGCCCAACCGGAGAGAAATTCAAGCTGGAACCTCCCACTGGTGACGAGCTCCCATCCAGAGATTTCGACCCGGGACAGGACACCTACCAGCACCCCCCAGCTGAGGGCGGCTCAGTCCAGGTCAGTCTATTTCTGTAGTTTTTTTGGTGTTGACTCTCAGCAACCTTTGCATTTACAACTTGAGAAAATTGAAATGTCTCACCCCATGATTTGGTTTCCAGGTGGACGTGAGCCCCTCCAGTAACCGTCTGCAGCTTCTGGAGCCCTTTGACAAGTGGCATGGAAAAGACCTGGAGGAGCTGATGGTCCTCATCAAGGTGAGCAGGAGGTGGGGTGAGCTAGTAACTGCACAGAGAGAAGGAAACCAATCACAGACTCCATAACATTATTACTGTCAACACATTATATAAAAACAAGCTCAACACTTACATGTTCCTTCATTATAACGAACATGGCCATCCTCCTCCTTCTCCTCCTCCCCCTCCTCCTCCTCCTCCTCCTCCTCTTCCTCTTCCTCCTCCTCCCCCTCCCCCTCCTCCTCGTTTTTCCCTCTACTGCTGTAGGTGAAGGGAAAGTGCACCACTGACCACATCAGTGCCGCCGGCCCCTGGCTGAAATTCCGTGGTCATCTGGACAACATCTCTAACAATATGCTGATTGGTGCCGTCAACATTGATAACGAAGATCAAGAACCAGCTGACGGGAGAGTTCGGGGGGGTTCCAGATGTGGCCCGGGACTACAAGGTGGGTTCCACTGGGGAATGGTTCCTTTTAAGTTTTGGTTTTATATTCTCTGGGTGATTAAGTGACTTGAATGTTAAAATAGAAAACTGTGTTTGTGCTTTTAAACTAAAAAAGACAACATGATACCAGTTTAGTACTTCTATTTGTTTCTTTCTTTTGCTCTTTGAATTACCTTGTTGTCTTTACTTGTTGACTCTGTCCTCTCCTCCATGATCTCTGTTTCACTGAATAAACCAGGCCAGTGGAGTGAACTGGGTGGTGGTTGGAGACGAAAACTACGGTGAAGGGTCGAGCAGGGAACACGCCGCCCTGGAGCCGCGGCACCTGGGAGGACGCGCCATCATCGTCAAGAGCTTCGCCAGAATCCACGGTAAATCCTGCGTTTGTGTATTTACAGGGGCATGTTTACAGGCTGCCAGAATAAATAAATCTCCAACCGTGTCTAATAGATTGTCCAAGTTATAATTACAGTACCTAAGTGCCAGTTTTTTTTGTATATAGGAGGTTGGATGAAGGTTTATGGGTAAATAAATAGATGAGAGCTTGACTGTTCAGAATAGAGCTTTCAAAATAATTTGCTGTTCGGGGGAAAACTATTTACAACAATATGGATTTTGTGTAAATGAAACAGCTAATTCATCATGAGAAGTGCTGCTAATCAATGACCCTGAAAAAGACACACTCCCTAATTCTCTTTGACCTTGTTTTTCTATGCGTCAGATATAATCCTGCCAGAACCCGACTCTGGTTAGGTGATAGAAAAAAGCCATTGTCTTGCTGTTATTCTTTATTTATCTCTCCTCCCTCACAGAGACCAACCTGAAGAAGCAGGGCCTCCTTCCTCTGACTTTTAACGACCCCAACGACTACGACAAAATTCTCCCCAACGACAAGATTTCGATCACTGGCCTGAAATCCTTATCCCCCGGCACGGTGAGCAATATTCTGCACTAATGAAACATTGATCCAATGGACAGGTCAACCCCCCCCTAGCGTTATGTTAAAGAAAAACTGGATAAATGATTGACACGCGATGTGTTTGCCTCTGGTGTCCCTCTCCAGCCCCTGACAGCAGTGATCAAGCACGCTGATGGCAGCCAGGAGTCCATCTCGCTGAACCACACCTTCAATGAGACGCAGATCGAGTGGTTCAAGGCCGGCTCTGCCCTCAACAGGATGAAGGAGCTCCAGTAGTGGGTGGCGAGGACGAAGGCGGGGCCTGTAGTGGCCAATGAGAGGCCTTGGTGTGGGTTAAGAAGGGGAGCAACATAGAGCGGCCGAGAGAGGGGCTGCGCAAAGAGCGAGAGACGAGTCTAACAGTAGATGTTAACCAGGCTGGATTTGGGGCGGCTGCAGTCACACACACACACACAAACACACACACACACACATTCACAAGGTCGCTGTACAGACGAAAAAGCGCACACACAAAGACATACACACAAGCACGTACATGCACAGACAGATTACTGTGAAAGAGAGCGACAGGCAGACTGAAACAGAAGCTTAGCACTGAATCATTCCTACGAGCAGCAGGCGACCATTCCATACACAGATCCACGGTGGTCCTTTCATACTTTCATGACACGTGGGTGTCACTAATGTATTTCTATAAAGTTGTTCCAAGTCCACCTCTGCAGAAACCAGCTGGTGGGAAGCTTAAACATAAATAATCATCTATAGCGTATGGATGATAGAGCTATGTGAGGAGCGTATTGAGATTTATACAAACCTGATTCACGCAGAATTTCATTTAAAGGTTTTTTGTATCAGGGACAAACCAACTGCAAAATCCACATCAAGTCCAGACGCCAATAAACCTTCAACATGTTTCCCTCCCAACAGCTCAATAAGCTGAGTTCCTCAACTCCTACGAATGAACTTAAACAGGTGTTTCTCAGTCACTGTGGATTCGAGCCACACTGTTAAACTCACTTTTATTTACTGTAACAAACCCAACGACTGCTGCACCCCCCCCGCTCTCACTAAGTCTTGGGTTCATCATTATACACGAATCTGTGTGTGCTCGCTGCTGCTCTTCTCGTGCCCAGCCCTCTGTCTTATGGTCTGATTTAACACTCCATTGTGTGAAAATATTTCTGTGTCATCTCTCTCAGACTAGGACAACACATCAGAGCACAAGCTGATGTTGTGTTCACACTTTCCTGCCATTTTTTTCTTTCCGTCTGTTATTTGTCGTGTGTGTGCACATGCACATGCTGGGTTAACATCGGTCTGGTGGCATCTGTCTGTCCCTCTTCGCTCCTGCTTCCTCTCTCTTTGGATTAACCAGGCCGGCTCATGCAATCCAAACCACAACCTGATATTTGGTTTAACAGGCTGTTATCAAATTTGTGTTCCAGTAAAGTTGCACAGGCAAGATTTCATGTAAATGCTGGTTTAGAGACACGAGGAAACATCTGTGCCAGGAGAAAGAAAAACAGCGACTGTGTCACAAAATCCTCTCTGTGTTAAAGTCCCAGTTTTTCACTTTGTCCTCACATCATCATTCAGTGTGATATGGCTTGTGTGTCTGTGGTGGGAGGAGACAGTCTGTCTGTGTCTGTCTGTGAGCTGAATGTGGTTTCAGGTTGGGGTTTGGTCCTCCGGTGCATGGGAAGGCTTGCGGTCCTCTTACACAAACTAACGCACAATCTAGTGTTCAGTTGCATGTCCACTATCACTCTGTAGAGTTCGTGATGTCGTTTTTAGATGTGTTTTGCTCTGCGTCGTTTTCCTCTTCAGCGTACGTCTGCTCTGTGTGACTCCGTGGGAATGACTCACAGCTTGTGAAGCTCCTTATTCATACACACGTGTTCAGACAGTGGAAATATTTAGACTTATGATCATTCTCATATTTAAACCAGATTCTTGCCATGATGCACATATAGTGTGCACCACTGAAAACAATGAGATTATATATTTTTGTGGCTCTAGTGCCATTTGAGGTCATTGCTGCTATGATGAATTATGGGTTCTGCTTCTCCTGTGGGTTTAATCGTCCTCGGCAGTGCAAATGTTCTGATTCCATTCTTCCGTTTGTGATACTGGACCAAGAACTGATCCGATATCAGTGCATTAAAAACAACATTAACTCCTGTAAGGTATTTTAACAGCTGTATACTGCTACCCCTGTATGGGAGTGATGTTTGCTATCATGGTTGTATGACCTATTGCTAGTGTTGTAATTGGCAACACTGGTCCCCCCCCCCCCCCCCCCCCCCCACATCACACAGGACAGACTCCATCACACACACACACACACACACCTAGATGACCTCGCTGTTTTATTTCTGGGACTCAAAACAGACGTAAATCAATGTTATGATAAGTAAACAGTACTTTCCAGTGTCAGTACAGCACAGCTGCTGTATTGGAGCGGTGAAGACAAAGTGATTTCTGGAAAAAGAAACTAATAAACCTGGTATTTGGCTTTTTCTGCACTGGTTTCAGAATATCTCTACTCATCAGAGTCTGAATCTGTCACTTCTTGTCGTAGACATTGATACAGTTCCTGAGGTGAATCCCTATGACCTGCAGAATCACTATGTTTGTGATCTATAGCTGCACTTTGTATAGGGATGTGTACATAGATAATGAGCCCTTATTAGCAAGGAGAAGAAGTAACATGCTGCCTGCTGCCTCTGTTGGTGACCTCTTGTAGTGTCATTTATATAAACACGTGACGATAAATAGAGTGGTGTTATTTAACCAGAATCAACATTAACCTGATATTTTCTCAGATCTGCTGACTCATGAATTGTTTGTTGAATGAAAAGCACAAAGGTTAGATTGTAGCTGTTGATCGCTGCTGGGCTTTGACATTTTTCTGAAGGTGAAAAGGTTTTGAACTTTAGGGACTTTTGGACATAAACAACTCCTTTATAAGGTTCATTGTAAATTAACTCCACTGCCCAATACTTTGAGAATCATCACAAAACCTGTTTCATGGCCTCACTAAGCTCATACACACTCCTAATCAGCGTATTATCGTATTTACCAAAGATGCCTAATGACAATGTTCAGAAATAAAAGTAAACCCATGAGTTATTTTTGAAAAATCATAAAATTTCATGTCACATTTAAAAAATATCACCATCTCCATAACAAGTTGATTGTGTATCGGATGTTGTTACCTAACAAAAGACTGAATACTGTTTTTATGGTTCAGTTTAAACAGCTCTACTGAAAACGGATGAATCAAATCATGTTGTTTTCAAATCAACTCTTCCATGTTCAGCAGTGATTCCCCCCCCACCCCCCCCCCCACACACACTCCCCTGTTTCAACATTAAACCTGTTTTTTGTAGATGGTTCAGAATGTAGTTTTGTAGCTTGCAAGATTGAAAATATAATATAAATGGAAAATGAATAAAGATTAAAATTCTGAAGTGAACGTTTTTGTCTTTTTCTTTATCTGATGAGAAGAATGAGTGATTCTCAGTGTTGTGGTGAGAACAGGCTTCAGTTAATGAGCTGATCTCAGGTCAGTTTACATTCAGTCAGTACCGGTTCATCCATCTGTTTATACAGCAATGTTCACTTACACTTTCAAAACTGTAACTCTACTGAGAAATATTAACATTCTTGTATAAACCTCTTTATTAAAAATCTTATTTGGTTTAAAGCATCTTCGTATATTTAACAGCTTTGCATGTACAGTTTGTCGAATTATTGTATATATTTATAGAATTTGAGTATGATTATTCTTCAAATAACGCCACGTGGGGGAACAAATAAATAGTACAAAGATAAAAGCGTAAACACAGATAATAGACAATAACAATTATTTAAGCAGTAATATAAAAGAACTGGGAGGGACTGTTGATGTAAAATAATAAGAATACATTTTTAAATACAAACTTTAAAAGTATTTTCAGTGATAACCAGTTCAACGGAGGTTATGAATTCAATATATCACTGAATATGTAATAAAGATATATTCCTTATGTTAATGATAAAATCATAGAAATCAAACATCACGTTGTGGAGAAGAAAAGAAAAAAATATAAATGTCAACAATAACCACCATGATAGAAAACGTGCACTGTGTCTTTAAGTTTTGCGACCTGTCGTAAAACCTGTTGCCGTAAACAGTCACATGGAGGCAACATGGCGATGTCAGTTTCCTGCAGATCAGTGTAGTTTTTGTGTCTTTGTTTCCTGCTTAGCAAGCGATTGTTGACATTTGTCCACTTTGTTGTGGTTTGTAGAGAAAGTAACACGAATGTTGAATTCGTGAATGTTGTGGTGAAACAGGAGAGTTTAGTCCGGTTGTTGTCAGACACACACACACAGACACACAGGTTGTCGGAGCACAGGTGCAGTTTGTGTGTCTCTCTGTGTCTGTGTGTGTGTCTGCATCATGTTCGTGCTGGTGGAGATGATCGACACCGTCAGGATCCCTCCCTGGAACTTCCAGCGACAACTGAACGCGGCCATCGACGAGGAGCTCAACAAGAAACTGGCCAACAAGGTGCGTTTGAAACATCCACCAGCACATCTGTAACGACCAGCTGGGAGAGTTATCTTCTTGTCCTGAGCTCCACTTCTTCATTTCTGTCTTTAAATCATGAACTGAGGTTTAAAGATGCTGGAGAAGAAGGTGCAAATGGCTGCAGGTGTCAAAAACATCCACATCTGGAGTCACAATGATGGAAAGGGAAAAACCTGCAGATGTTTGAGAAGCAAGAATGTTTGAAACCAGAGAATGATTTGAGATTTCTGCCTCAACAAATGGGTTCTTCAGTTTGATGAGACCAAGTTGTGATCGTTGTACTTTCACCTTCTCTGCTGAGCTGTGAACTTCTCTCTCGGCCTCAGGTCGTCTATAGCGTCGGTCTCTGCATCTGCTTGTTCGACGTCATCAAGCTGGATGATTCCTACATCTTCCCTGGGGACGGGGCCTCACACACCAAAGGTAACATGACGGGGCTGAGATCTCATTCTCGGGCACATTGTTCAAAAAGATCAAATCCATACATCTGATTTTCCTTCCCCTCCTCCCTCCATCTTTCCTCCAGTTCACTTCAGGTACGTGGTTTTTCACCCTTTCCTCGATGAGATCCTGGTCGGCAAGATCAAGTACTGCAGTCAGGAGGGAGTTCACGGTAACTTTGTTTTTGTTTTTTTAAAACAAATCTCCATAAATGTATTTTTCAAATCCAATCTCCGAGTGAAGAGAAACTCAAACTGGTTGTCTCTCTCTTGATTCCTCTTGTTTCTCTGTGGTTCAGTGACGATGGGATTCTTCGACGACATCCTCATTCCACCAGAGTCCCTTCAGCAGCCGGCCAAGTTGTATCCTGCCCTCAAGTGTTGTGATGTCATCAGGAGTGCAGTTTTATCTCGTTAACTCTCAATTAATTACTTTTATATAGAACTATTGCACCCCCTCTAGAAGCAGACGGCAAAGCAATTCATATTAAACGCATTTTCATTAGTTTTGTGCCAAATCATATTAGAAATTAAGTCAAGGAACTTTTCATAGTCAGGTCCAGTCCTTAATTATATATTATATAATCATATTTATACAGACTTTTAGGAAACCAGGATCTGGCCTCTTCAGCTCTTGTTCCCCATCTTACTCTCTCAAGTAGCTGCAGCCCCTGATTGGTCAAATCTTCCTTAGCTGCAGCGTCAGTGATGAAGCTGAGCAGGTTTGGCTTTGGGAGTACGAGACGGACGAGGGGGCCCACGACCTCTACATGGACCAGGGAGAGGAGATCCGCTTTCGTGTGACGGACGAGATCTTCGTGGACACGTCGCCGACGGGTCCATCGTCAGCGGAGCCCGAGTGCCCGCCTCAACCGGGAGAGGCCCCTCCAGCAGAAGAAGTGAAGAAAGAGGCACCGTACACTCTGATTGTAAGAGCTCACCTCAAAACAAGCACCTGTTAAAAGTGCTGCAGAATGTTTTTGATAAATACATGAATGTATATTTCTATTTTTGCGAACTCAGAGTCTTTGTAGTCTCTCAAAAGTTCATCCGACTCACATCCTTCTGACTCCTCTGCTGCTGATTCAGGGAACCATCTGTGAGCCGGGCCTGGGCCTCCTGTCGTGGTGGAACAATTAGCACGGGCAGAGGAAGGAGAGGACACCTGGTGTGTGTGAAAAAAATGGACTCCTCTGAGAGACAAGGGACATTCAGCTGGAGACACAGAACTCTGTCTGTCAGGAGACATGAAGTGGAGGTGCTCTGAGCCGAGATGCACCTGCACCGTGACCGTCACACTGAGACTGTTTAGTAAACACTGAGCTTCACGGTTAGTTGTGAAACAAAATGTCACTGTCTCTGCTCAGGAGATTGAGCTCAATACTCAGTGTCCACTCTGCTACGGACACGTCTGGCGTCCACACGCTGGAGTGTTTGAGCCGATGAGCTGTTATTAATTAACTTCCTGTTTACACCGATGCTCACGTGCAGTCACATGATGATCTAGGCTCTGAGGTTTCAATGTGGACGTGGATTAAACCTGATAGAGCAAAAACGCTTGTGTGGACAGTTATAGTTTAAAAATTAGAGAAATGATGCAGTGACATGTTTGTTGATATGAAATGATTTGATAGATGTCTGTGGCATTTGAATTTCAAATGTAATATGGTTTCTTTTAATGCATAATGGGTTTAATGTTTTGTTCATCACATGTTTATCAGCTTTGTAATATTTAGCATTTGTCTTTTCATCCCTCAGTAAAAACCGACGTGTCATCAGCGTGAGTGGATGTGACCTGAGAGTCGTGTCATTCTGTGTGATTATAAAAGTATATGAAAAGGGGATTAGCCTTTTAAATCCTGCAGTCTGAGGGGCAGTGAAGGACACGCCCGCTCATAACACCTCTGCCCTCTGCACCGGGGGGGGAGTCAGCAGTCGCCTTCACTCTCCAGCCTCGTGCACACACTGTTGTGTTTGTTGTACAAGCAGAGACGCAGTGAGGCTGTGTTTCATGTGACAACTGCGTGGCCAGTTGATGTTTGTTTCGGTTGTCTGTTGTGAAACTGGGTCAGACTGTAAAGAGTTTTCTCCCCCCCCCCCCCCCCCCCCCTCCCTTCAAACCCTGCAGAGACACAGCCTATAGAAATCTGAGCCTGTGAACAGGAGGAACTCAGTCACCATATAAATAACTAATCTTGCTGCAGGCTCAGTGGAACGGTGTGTCCCGGTGTGCTCTGTCATGTCCCTGCACCGCAAAACAGGTTTCATCCACGTGTGTGTGTGGCGGAGGATGAAGTGAAGAATCCACAGAGCAGCTGGAGTCCAGTGGAGAACGTTATAAAGAGAGAGAGAGAGAGAGCAGCTGCATTGAGAGAGCGACATCGTGATGAACATCCTGCAAACACGAGGCAGAGACGACACCACACTGAGCTCACTGTTCCCCCAACACATTACATACATGATGAGGAATGAGGAGTGTGTGCAAGTACACATCTTGTCTCTCAGTGAGGACATTCATTGGCATAACGAATCTCCTCGCCTCGTTTGCAGAGCTATTCTTATTAGGACTTTGCATTGACTTCCATTCATTACATCCAGCCTAACTAAACCTTTATCCCTAATCGTAATCCACAACCATAACCTTAACCTAACCACAATTCACACCTGACCACTAATCTGAACCAGGACCTTCTATCTGGCCTAATCTAGGTTATCATGTAGCTACCCAGAACATCCACCATCACAACTAGTGGCCTATTGGTCTGTGCTCAACATGGTCCTCACAAAGATATGGGTAGTACACACACAAGCGCACACACACATATAGTATTGTACTTCTATAACATCCCTTTAAAAGATGTATGGGGACTGACCACAATGTTGTCACTCCTTCAATTTGTCTCTATAGATTTTAACTCCTTACTAAACATTAACCATCACAGATATTTACCTTAACACTAATTCAAACCTAAAACCATCTCTTCACCCTTCAATCAACCCTTTGCATCTGTGAGGACCAGCGAATATGTCCTCACCAAGTGAAAATGATGGGATTGAACCAATATTGTCCCTCATAACTATACAAACACACACACACACAGACACGCACACAGAGGAATCTCCGCCAGCTGCGCAGACGCAGCTTCCTCCTCTCACCGTCACATCAGGGTTTTCCGTCGCGCTGCTCGGATTGAAGTCGATTTATTTATTTCATTATTCGTTATATAACACACACACACACACACACACGCTCTCGGTGTCGCACACACGGATCGTCCTCCACCAACCGGCGCATCTAATGCAGTGAGTAGCGTTTTATGAGAATATACGGTTGTTGAGGAGGCTACAGGGTGTGTGTCGGTGTGTGTGTGTGTGTGTATGTGGCTTTGTTGTGGGATCGTTGTGTTATTTCCATGCTCGACACCACAACCGCTATCGAATAGATCGTAATCATGTGTTGTGTGATTGAAGGACAGATGATGTCCCCTCACCAGATGTAAATGTCTGCTCCTCACGCACGCACGCTCCTCACGCACGCTCCTCACACCTGCTTTTGTCCAACTTCTACGATCCAACACCTCCGACACGGACTCACACCTTCAACGCTACTATCAGCACATGTTCTGCTACACTATAAACACAAAGAGGTGGAATGGAAACAATGGATCTGATGTTGTTTAGAGAAACAGGTGTGTGTATGTGCATGTGTGAGTGTGTGTGTGTGTGTGGGTGTGTTTGTGTGTTTCATAGACAGTCGTGTGTTCCTCCATCATGGGACAGGGGAGGAGATTCGTCCTGACCCGGGCCAGAGGAGCCATGACCCTCTTAATTCCTTTATCGTTATTTCTGCACATCCAGATGTTCTGCTGCTGCTGTGCGCGTGCATGTGAGCGTGTTTCTGTCCCCTCACAGTGCACGGGCTGATAATCATCACCAGTACAGGACCGCTGCAGTGTGTTATTGTAGCATAGTGTTGATAAAATCATTTCCGCTCTACTTGTGTAGCGATAGAGCACATATAAACACGTGTAAACATATATAGAACATATATAAACATATGTGAAACATGTATAAAACATATAAAAGGCTGTAGCCGTTCATTTTGGAATTGGCCGCTGACGTCACGAACGCACCACTGGAGGCGTGCTGCAGCTGTTCTGACGTCATGCCGCGTGTGGTGCTCCATCTCTGCCTCTTGATGAGTGGGCGTAAACACACACACGCCCACGCACACACACTCACACACACACACTCACACGCACACACACACACACACACACACACACAAACACACACACCCTCCCACACACACAGTGTCAATTCACCTTTATGTGCTTATGTCCCATAGCCCGTGAAAACTGTACAGACTGTACTAGCAAGGTCACCTGACTAGAACGGATGTATTGTACATGTTAGTGTTGGATTAGATCTATTCCTCCATCCATCCCTCCATTCATCCATCCCTCCATTCATCCATATTATATATTATATGATACTGGCTCAGTCAATCCCTTCACTTGCTTGGTGTTCTGACTTGCAGGCTTTGTGCAGGCGCCTCCTCTCATTCTCTCTGTCCCCACATCAGATCTAAATCCACATGACAACTCTCTGATCCTCCTCTGTTCTCTCCCTGTGGTCTCCCTCCTCCCCACAGACTTGAAGCGACAGCGCTGACCTGGATAACCACCGAGCCTGCGTCCCACACTGAGCCCGTCTTCTCCAGGACTCACAGACACACCAGCGGACAGTCAGCACCCATCAGCAGCCGGTGGCCTTAAGGAGCAGCATCAGCATCCGACATCCCCTCCATCCTCCCCCCCGTCCTCCTCCTCCTTCGACACAGCCGACATGGCGGACCCCGGTGTCACATCTCCCTCTGGGACTCCGCTGCGCTCCCCCAGCGCCTCCCTCACGCTGTCCTTCCCCTTCCTGAGGGAGAGGAGCCGGGTGTGGGAGCAGGGGAAGGAGCCACCTTTGCCTCGGGACCTGCCCAGCCCGCTGCCAACCAAACGGAATCGCACCTATTCAGCGTAAGTATTCATTTATTTATCACTGAGTTTATGTTGGAACATAGAAATGCACCTAAAAAATTAACTATTTGACTTTTTCCCTTGTGTCAATCTGGAAATATTTCACAGAAAAAATATTTATATTTATCTGTATCTCACAGAAATGGATTCTAATTAAGTAATCAATGCTTAATACATAATTTACTAATGTTTATAGATCAGTTTTAAGAGATTATGATATGGAAAAATCTCAGCTGGCAAACAAACTCTGTCACATTCGTTATATAAATCCTTAGTAATTGATTTACAGCCAATAAACATATGGAGTGTTATTTTTATGGAGCGGTACAACTCTCTCTGACAGCTGTAGTTGCTTTGCAGATTATATTACATAAATGATAAGCTCATAAAATACAATGCATTGCTGTAGGTGACATACTGACGGAGCTCAAACCTCCACCAAGGTCCAACAGTCCTCGAAAACATCACAGGCATGTTTAGAGAACGGATGTTTATGAGCGTGTGGATTTAAATGTGGTTTCATAACGTGAGTGTTTGGCTTTGGGGGGAAGTTTTCACTCTATGGAGAAAATGTTGAAACAGCCAAAAGTTTAAAGATAGGAATCAAATAGATCCTGGATCGGCACCAAAATGTAGCTGGATCTCCTCTGACCCATAACGCATCCTTCCACCAAGTTTCATCGTTATCTGACTCGTAGTTTTTTGTTTAATCCTGTTTACTATCAGACGCTGATGAAAACAAAGCCTTATCGGTGTGTGTGTGTGTGTGGGGGGGGGGGGGGGGGGTTTGTAAAGTAAATATCATCGTCCATCAAATCATCAGGAACAAAAATCCGACTCTGACTCTGATTCATCTTTCTGCATAACGAATCCTTTTACTTTTTGATTGCTTTAAAATCTTTAATATAAATATTCCTTCGTCCTCGGTCGTGTCTGACAGTTTCTATCATGGCTGATGAAAGGTTCCACTCTGTCCGGTTTACAGTGACTCAGCAGATTCTCACCTCCGTTACAACCCCCCCCCCCCCCTCTCGCTGTGAAAAGGGCCTGAACCGTGATCTCTAACCGTAAATCTCTCTGCCTGTTTCTATTCGCTGCTGGAACAATGCGCCCGTGAGTCACAGTGAGATGAGTAATGTGATGGTTAATGACGTGAGCTCTTCCTTGTCCCCCCCTCCCCCCCCCCCCCCCCCCCCCCCCCCTCTGCCTGCAGCACAGTACGTGCCACCTCAGGTCCAGCCTTTAAGGGCGTGTGTAAGAACTTCTGCAGGTCACAAGGTCACGGCTTCATCCGGCCCTCCCACGGCGGCGAAGACATCTTTGTTCACATCTCAGAGTGAGTGGCAAGATAACACAAACCCATGCAGATCTCCCAGCAGAGAAACACAACCACAAGCATTAGCTGAGGCACAAATAGAAACGCACACCAACTAGAAAACCTCCTGATGAAGTGAACGAGCTCAGCAGAAACATTGTTTTATGTACAGCAGGTACTTTTTTCGAAGGGATGGCTATTTGTCCCAACTCTCCCAGGACACAGTTGCACCTGCAGCAACTGGACAGAGAGCACAGCGACTTCTCTGCACAGGCGATTCATCAAATGTTCTTACAGCCTCAGCAAAAGCAAATGTGCGAAATATCTGCAAACACAACATGCAGATGATGATCCAGTTATATTTGAGCCAAACATCTTGATCTATGCTTCTCTAGTATATGTACACGTGCACAACGGCACTCTGGGAAATTGTCTCCTCTCTTCACATGTAAGTTCACGTTGAGAAGTGTAGAGCTACGTGTTCCCCTCCTCTATCTAAAAGACTAGTTTGATAGTTTTCCAATTAGTTTATTTGCTGAGAATATAAGTCTCTCCAGTCTCTGTGTGAAAGATGAAGCAATGAGGCAATTTTTCAGAACTCAAACAACCTAATAAGGGGGCAGCGCTGTCACCGCACAGCAACAAGGTCCTTGGTTCGAATCCCAGCGTGGCCAGGGTCTATCTGCAGGTTTTCTATGGGTTCTCCAGCTTCCTCCCAATGTCCAAAGACATGTAGATTGGAGTTAGATTCATTTGGAGACTCGGCTGGAATTGGCTGCATCTCCTCCCTGCGACACTCAGAGGATAAGCAGTGTAGAATATAAAGGAAACAATATACTTTTGTCTTGATTATTTATCATTTTGATGTTTGGGGATAAGTTAAATAGAGATTAGACATAAATCATATGAAGAAACATTACTGCTGTTGTTCATCATCTCCTGAGTCACAAGTTATTTACCTGCAGTACAAACACAATGAAAATCCAAATGTTTCTCCTCATATATCATCGCCCTGATTTCTCTCTCTTCCAGTATTGACGGGGAGTACGTCCCGGTCGAGGGCGACGAGGTCACGTACAAAGTGAGCCGGGTCCCGCCCAAAAACCTGAAGGTGCAGGCGGTGGATGTGAAGATCACACATCTCAACCCAGGGACGAAACACGAGACCTGGTCCGGGCAGATCATCAGCTCGTAGAACCGGAGTGTCAGGCCTGGTGGGCAGGGTGGTGGTGGTGGTGGGGGTGGGAGGGTGGTGGTGGAGGTTCCCTGGGACTGGTCACATTCTGTTCTCTGTTTGACCTACACAGCACAGTGTGCAGTGTTAGTATGTGCCAATCAGTCCGTGGTGGCTGGCGACGACAGAGCTGATAAACTGTCTGTTTACGACACCGAGGACTTTGCTGTGTACGTGAAACTGACCATTCATTCATCATGGGGGGGTCACATGTTTAATTTATCTTTACTTTCTGTTCAAAGTCAAATATCAGATGGAATCATACTGACACTACAGGAAAAAACGGGGGCGTGACCTCTGAGTAGATGAACAGGGGACAAGTGGCTGACCTCAGTTTCACTTCCCTTCTCTTGACTTTGTTTACTTCACCAGAGTGTCCAGGCTCTCATGTGAGGGGCAGATGACTTGTTATTGCAACACTGAACTGGAAACAAAATGTAACAGTCTGAATAAAACAACAGAGATAATGGAAGTAAGCTAAACTCCACGTTGAACAGTCTCGTGACCTCCTTCTGTTGAGATCCAGGTCACCAGATAAAAACACCATATTTGGGTGATTAAGAAGTTTTATTTTGAGGATTAGAAGTTGGGAATCCAGAAAAACATAAAGTGCGAGCAGGACCTGAAGAGAATAAACCTTATGATAAGTCAACGTGGTTTAAAAAATGTGAAGAAGATGTATTCAGTATTTTCCCGTGAATGGAAAAGAGATTTTTTTCTCCTTGGAAAAAAACGCATATCCTTGGTTTTATTGTCTTGTTTATTTATTTGAAATATGTATTTGTGTGTCCTCAGATTACAAGCTCTATGTTTTGGGAACTACAGTGAAAAGCTGGAGAAATTTGAACTGTGAACTGTTTTTAAAGAATCTGGAGCCACGAAAAAACCCAAATATTCCTAAATCTCTTTTTCTACAGTTGGAAAGAAGTTGAATCTGAGTTTGAGTCGTGGGGACGATGAGCTTCATGACTTCAGATCTGCTGTGGATACAGTCACTGTCTCAGAAATGTTGTTTGTCAGTCAGGTTGTGAACTTCACATAGTTTCTGTCCCGTCTGTCCCATGGAGTCTCGTCTCATCTCATCTTATCTGTCGGTGAATCAGTTTAACATGAACTTCGGATGATTTGTCCAATCAGAGAGCACTTTGTTTAGTGGGCGAGCCACAGTGTGTGTGTGTGTGTGGGGGGGGTCCTCATGATGTCTTCTGCTGAGCCTTGAAAGAACATTAAAGCATTTTCAGATCCACAGGTTTTGTTGACGCTGTCTTTCTTCAGGTTGTCAGGTGGGATGAGTCCTGTGATGATGTCACAGTGACGTCATCAGCCCCGTGGTCATGATGAAATGTCTCTTTATGACAATTATATCTTTACTTTACAAATTCAAACATTAATTCACATCACAACTTATTATCTTTTCTCCTTGAAAGTCTTGTCCAAAAGGATGTCACAGTGATGACATCAGCCCAACGATCATGATGTAATGTCTCTTTTTGAGTCAAAATCACAGGATTCAAAATAATCTTAATTATAAACATATATAAACATATATGTCAGCTGGGATCAGCTCCAGCCCCTCCTCTAGATGTATTTCCTGTTAGTCCAAAAATAAAATGTATTTCCAGACCCTGTGTGGACTGGACGTAAACATGTCTGGCGCCCTCCAGTGGTGAGGTGGGGGAGGAGACTCTGCACCCTGCTGGTTTAACTGGGTTTAGAAAGAAGCTGAAGAACTGAAGTCAGGGAGATGTTATCAAAAGAGATTTATTACAGTCAATTGAAATGTATTTTTTAAATCCATAAATGACTTTGAATCAGTGACATGTTAGAAGTGAATTCTGTGTTTACATGATGGAGGAGTGTTTACAAGTGACTCATTAAAAGCCTCCTATTCACAACAGAAATTACTTTTCTTACAAACAACAGAAAAACAGACGATTAACTTGTTATGTTAAAATGAAACTGGCAGTTTTAAAAAACATTAAAAAAGGTATTTTTCACAAAGACCCTTTACGCTGTTGTTGGAAACAGCACAGCTTAAAATAAAAAATAGCAACAGTCATCAGAACAGTCAGTGAGCAGATCCTGGTACAGCTGTAGAAAAGATTAAAAGTTGTCTTACTGCCTGACAGAGTCCGAGTAGCTTAATTCCCTGGTTAAGATGAATTCATTGAATCAGTAATGTTCAGTTTTAAATATAAATACAACATCAAGCTTCTTTCATCTCCAGCAGCTTTGTGAGGTGAACACATGCGTTTGACATTCAGGGGATTGCACCATCAATAAATTACCTCCAGTTCAGACACGTCACAACATCTGGAATGATTCATACGTCCTCGAGGAAGAGGACATGTCCCCGTCTCCTTCAACGCTTCCTTCGTATCTCACGTCCAAAACGGAACCTCGCAAAAGTCACATGTTTGATATCATCTCTCCGTGCTTCAGGAGAATTCAACAACTACTGGTATAAGATTAAACCAACGTTAGTGCAAAACTTAATTTAAACTCTACTAGAGTATTAACTTCTCTTTCGTAATCTCGAAGCGTTGCATGCTACACACATTCCAACACGTCTTCTGGCACATTATTAACACACATCTTCATGTAACACTTACTGAGTTACTGTCCCTTTAAAAATAAAACTTCACAAATCACCCCAAAAGTTAAAAGGATAATACAAAAATCAGTAGTGGTACCTTTAAGTGTTTCGTAAAAAAAACAGTCATATGAGCAGAAACCCACAGTTCAGAGGGGCTTGTGGGTAAAAGGGGGGGGGGGGGGGGTGTCAGGAGTCGTTCGATGCAGCGTCACAGAAAAGTTCCCGACAGATTCTGGCCGTGTCGTCCGGGCTGAACACGGTGAAGCCGATGGTCCGCGGGTCGTTGAAGATCTCAAAGTCGTTTCCTCCCTGCAGAGAGAATCAATCATTTTACACCAGAGCATCATTCCTTCAGTCATCTACCACTGAGTCATGTGACCTGGACAAACACTGTAACACTCTGCAAACTCCCTCATCGGCTCCCCGACCTCGGCCCTGTCCCACATCTTTGTGATGCAGTGGAATAATATGATAACACTCATGAAGGGGCCTCATTGTCTGACCTCAGTGTTCAGAGAGGAGGTCAGCTCAGGCCGCAGCTTTCACAACTATCTGAGCCAAACCCAAACCGGACAGGGATTCTGTTCTTTGAGTCTGGACCCGAGCTGAGTCCACAGGGGAACACGTAGCTCTACACTTCTTAACCTGAACTTACATCCGTGGTCTCGTTGCCGAAGAAGTAGATGGTGTCCAGGCCCTCTCTCTCCAGCCGCTCCAGGCACAGTCTCTTGTCCCAGCCCTCGGGGAAAATGTCAAAGCTGATGAGACCACCTGAAACCAGAGGACCAGGGTTATACTCACTCTGCACCTCTGGACGACTCCCTGCAGGTCAGTCACACCAGGTAATGCACATTTATCAAGTTGTTTTGGGGACATGTTGACTTCACAGTTCATCTTTACAACCAGTCTCTTCCATATGTTGGTGACTACCTCCCCTTCAGCTCCCTTGAACAAACGTTATTTACCCCCCCGAGCAGCTGATGGAGGCTTTTCAGTGGCAGCAGAGACACACAGCTCTGAGGACGTGTCCACACAAAGACACACTGTGCACGAAGACAGTGTGTAAATGTTTGACCGAGCAAAGATAAGTTTGCAATGTGTGACTTAAAAACTCTGTTGTCCCTCAGCTGAGCCCGATGATCTCTGCGACCTTTCACCTCTGGAATCAGGATGAAAACTCTCCTGCAGAGTTCCCCCCCTTCCCCTCTTCACTCCATCCTCCCTCCCCCGACTCCACTGCTTTGTCTCTCAGCTGACACTTTAAAGAGCCAATAACAAAGGGGGACAGTTGAGCGGCAACCGGCCAATCAGAGGACTGAATCCCTCACACACCCCCCCCCCCCCCACACGCCTCTGTCCAAGAAGCTTTCAAACCCAGAACATAAAGATCTCAGTGCTTCAGTCCCTCCTGCAGGGGCCTGACTTCACCTGAGCAGAGCTGCTGACACAGCATATGTGTGTGTGACTCCACTATTACTCAACCTGATCGTAAATCAATACATAAAGATTGCTACACGTGTTGTGTTCAAGGACACAATAGAGGGAAAATACCAGAGAAAAATAGACAGAAACAAGTCGAATATGGAAAATATCTTATCTTATCTTAACCACTATATGAGACATGTACACAGAAACGTCTCAAATGGCTTCTCTTTAACTACAGACAAGGAGTTGGTCTGTGCCTGTGTCGGTCCCCCTCCAGTTTGTTCTGTCACAAACTGCTTTGTGTGCGTCAGAATAACTGAGGCCTGAGAGGCAGCGGCTCACAACAAGAGTTCACTGTCCCCCTCAAGGATAACTGTGACGATAGTGTCCAGCTGACCCTTGACCCAACGCCACTGGTAAACAAGATCACAAGAGGTCCTGAGTCTCACAGTGCTGCATAGAGTATATTGTATTTTGTGATGGACATGCAGATAGGGGGGACGTATACAGCTGCTCTCTGTCGTGCACTGGACTCCGGTTGTTCTCCTCACGTTCTCCGGAGACAGACTGAGACTCAACTTTGTCTCTGAGGAGGAAAAACCAGCTCATTCGTGGTCTTATTTTTCCAGCAGCTCAGTTAAATGATAAACCAGTTTTGTGTGCTTTGGAAGAGAAGGCCCAGCTGCCTCTCGCTCTCATGGATGCTCTCAGGACGTGTCGGACGGGAGGAGCCGTCAGTTAACTATTATCCCTCTTCCCGTTTGGCAGCACGGCAGCAGGGAGGTGGATGGGAGACTGGCTGTTTGCTTACGTGCCCCTGTGAGGAGCTGCAGGCTGATCAGGGGTCAGACAAACAAACCACACACGGACGCTCTCGTCTAATGATCTCCGGCCATTAGCAGAGAAGAGGATGAGGATGTTTGTTTCATATCCAATGACAGAGTTCATATTGAGAGGGGTTTGGTGACATCGCTGCCATCTGCAGTGGAGGATGGAGAGATTGATACCTATTTGTTGTTCTCCCTCTGTGTGTGTCTCCCTCTGTGCAGCTTCTTGTGTTATGTGATTTTCATAAACGTCTTAGAAACTTCATCAACACATTAACATGGAATGAATCCTCTGGAGGATCTGCATTCAGCCCCTTTGGAGAATGTCAGGAGTTCAGTGCAGGTCTGAAAGAGTCTCTCCGGGTTGAAAGGAAGTCTGTAGACTTCAGAGGTTGACTCTTCCTCGACTGCATCACAGAAAAGTTCTTTAAAAGATCTTTCCTCGTTCCACTCTCTCACCTTTAGTGAAGCGAAGACCTTTTCCAGCGAACTTCTCCTTCAGTGCTGCGACAAACTTCTCCCTGATCTTCTCCCTCTGAGGAGAGAGAGAAAAAGACGTGTGATTATTTAACAGGTTGGCTCTGACGCTTGTTGGCACTGATAGAACTTGTTGAATTGATCATGCAGACGTCCACATCACCTACTACAGTATATTAACTCTCTCTCTCTCAGAGACAAAATAACGTGCTGATGACTAAATGTTTTTACCTTGTCAATTTCAGAGAATTCGATTCGCTCCGCCGGCGAGCAGCTCCGACCAATGGGAGACACGTTGAGCATCCCATTCCTGAACTCAATGAACGTCCCCCTGCAGGTGGAGTTGAAAGGGTTAAATGACAGTTCACACTCTACTGCTCTCTCTCGACTGACCGCTTTGGATCTGATCTCACTTCCTGCTCTATATTCAAATAAACAAGATCAAATGTGT
Source organism: Pleuronectes platessa (assembly GCF_947347685.1). Lineage (NCBI taxonomy): Eukaryota > Metazoa > Chordata > Actinopteri > Pleuronectiformes > Pleuronectidae > Pleuronectes > Pleuronectes platessa. The sequence goes on from NC_070641.1 coordinate 21,740,112, forward strand.
GATTTTTTTTTAATTGACCGGATAAGCAACTCCATCTTCCTGGTCTACTGGGACTGAAATGAAGATAAAGACACTTTAAAATAACTAAAATAATTTGTTTTGCTTCGACAGATCAGTGCTGATAAGGAGGTTTGGTATTCCAGCATTCCAGGGATGAGTGTGTGTGTGTGTGTGTGTGTGTGTGTGTGTGTGTTTGTGTGTGTGTGTCCACTTGAGGGCATTAAGTGACTAGAGCTGCTTTCACACGTGCACTGATCTCCAGATAATCTCCTGACATTCTCCGGAGGGGCTGTATGTGAGAGTTTCTCCTGCCCGCCCCCTGGTTAAACCTCTGGAGAATCTCCGGGTGAGAACACAGCAGGAGAGTCTCCGCAGGATTCACAGTGAGCGAGCGGGCGAGTTGTTGACGTTTCAGGATGTGTAAAGATGTGTCGTGTGGGTTTGGTCAGTGTCACCTTTTCTTTGGCAGCTTGATGAGCCCCATGTAGCTGAGGCAGAAGTTGATCAGGTCCTGCAGGAGCTCCTCCCCGAGCTGGTTCTGAATCGCCTGCCGCCATGAAAACAAGCGTCATTAATAAAGATGGAATGCTCTGTGATCAGATGCAGTGTGCCTACGTGCATGCAGACACTGAGGCTGTTCTCCGGACTGTGAGCGTGAACGTGCACTTACATGTTTGGAGACGAGCTCCCCGTCTTTGTACTGCACCGTCCCGTTCTCGGCAAACACGTAGTCGAACTTCTGAATCACTGCAAGAGAGGAGAGAGGTGAGACCACATGTTCTCACCTGGCTCTTTAACAACCTGCACACTCAGCGTCCGACCTCAGCTATTAATACAGAGGAACAGGAACAGAACACTTTATTTCCCCTGGTGCACGTTACACTGAACATTACACTTCCTGGAAAAGCTTTAATCTGTGTGACCTTCCCACTGAGGCCTGTGTGTTCTCTGCCAATCAGCACTCAAGCTGCTTCAGCTTCAACCTGGATTTAGAAGACGATAATAACGGCTGAATAGGGATTATTTAGTAGATGGTGACACTTTATTAATTGATGCCTCATTAGTTGTTATTATTATCATAAATATTACTACATAACGACGTAAGAAAACTTTTCATTCTTCACTTTAAAACGTGTTTTGATGGAATATCACTTTATCATTAGGGCTCCTTGAGGTTCCTGGTCCAAATTCCAAATTACTCATTCTTCCTGTGTGTGTGTGTGTGTGTGTGTGTGTGTGTGTGTGTGTTTTCTTTGTGTACTTTGGCTTCCTCACTCTTGGCACATTACGCCTGCATTCTATCTGCAGCCTGATTATTTACTGACCGACAGGTTTTCATCCGGCCTGTGCCAGTGTGTGTTTGTGTTCACTCAGCTGGGACGTTGTTGGCACTGCAGCGTGACCGGGTCCCTGGTAAATAACGGTTAACTTATCCACTGGGGTCGTGTCGCGTGAGCTCAGGTGTCAGCAAGAGGCACGGGGGGGTAAATTTAGTGTGTCGGTTATTTTGAACCGTGGACGTGCTGTTGGGAAACCGCTTCTAGGAATCCATGATAAATTGGAACAGTTACTCCTAATGAAATCATTTCTTATGCAGCCTCATGAGTTGCAACACAGGAAAAGGGAGGATTATCAAGGCTGATATAATTTCCCTTGTTGTGTTATCATGGTCTGATGAAGTCAGGTTCCCATCATCTCTGCTCTCACATTGACAGTGACAGGTCACGTGACAGCTCAGTGAGCGACTGCACAGTGTGTAAAGCATCTGTTTTATCTTGAGACAGGAAGCAGGAAGCTCACCATCGTCCCCCTCCCCGAGCTGCTCTGCGATCTTGGAGTAGTCCGACCCGCCCACGATGCCGATCTTCACCTTCCTCCTCAGAGTCTGGAAGAACTCGTCCAGCTGGGGGTCGATTTTCTGCAGAATACACAAGTCAGAACACGCATTTAAACTTAGTGTCTTCAGGAAACAATGAACACGGCTGCAGGATTCCTCTTGAGGGAGTGTTGGTTACAACTAACTACCATGTGGGAGAGAAGAGTGTGACCTGGACAAAGAGTGTGAGCTACACACAGGAGGGGGGGCTGTATTATGTAATATCTGGACACACGTTACCTAAGGTGAACCCAGGCATTCAATCTCAAGGAGGACACACAAATTATTACACAAACACACAAGATTCAAGAGGATTTCTCTCTTTTACAACACAACATTAAATTGAAACAACCTAAATAAACAGATTGTTGATGATAAACATATATTGATTCATAGAAGCACAGGAGGGGGGGGGGGGCGCCTCAGGACAGAGTCTGTGTGTATTTAGGTAGATGGGAAACAAGTTGTCAACCCACATGACCACATCACACACCGGGTCTTCTATCAGTAAACACTGTGGTGCTGGTGCAGGGGAATGGAAGAAGCTGCAGTGATGAGTTAAAACCCAGTGTGAGGTGAAGGAGACAGATTGTCCTCTGGGCTCAGAGTCTGTCCCCAGGTCGGGACACGATCCCCAGGACTGTGGCAACGAGCAGAACTCACCTCTCTGGGTCGAGTCAGGGTTCCGTCCACGTCGAACAGGCACAGGACGGTTCTGTCCGAGGAGAAGCTGTTTGATTTCTCCATCTTCTTCTTCTTCTTCCTCCTCTTCCTCTTCCTCTTCTTCTGCAGAGTTGTCCTTTAAGTGCAGATGTCCCCTCTGATCACGAAGTCTTACACGTGCACGAGCGACAAATATAAATAATAGTAACGAAATTGGATGAAATTAATCACGTTCACGCGCAGGGAAAAAAAAGAAATCAGCTGATGTGAAGGAATAAATCAAACAGATGTGGGTGACTCCTCTTCTGCTTGCTCTTCTTCCTCTTTCCTCCTCTTTCCTCCTCTTTCCTGCTCGTCTCTACGCTGCAGCTGTCTCGGCTCGGTCCGGTTCAGCTCGGCTCGGCACAGCTCGGACCACTCGACACAAACACTCGTGCACGACGTGTCGGGCGCTTTTGCAACAGTGTAGGGCAGCCCGGCCGGCAGCCAATCACAGCCGGAGGACGGTGCGTGACGTCGGTAAAGGGGGCGGGACACAGGAGTAGCTCTGCAGAGGAAAGTAAACAGGAAACAAATGTAAATAACTTATTTCTCATTGAGGAGAAACTATGGAAGAGCAAAGACAAACATGAATAATAAACCAGAGTGAGTGAAGTAATAAGTACAGAGGTTCAAGTCTATTCCTGAAGATATAATAACATTTATATAAAGAAATATGCAATGTTTATTAATTACAAAAGACTTTCAACGACACTTTTCGGAGGTTATTGCATTAATTCCCACGGACTAATATTCACTGACTTCCATTCCACAGATTGGAATAGAAGCCGTATCCCAAAGGAAGTGGTATTTGTGAGCTGTACTGCTGCCAGACACCAGGGGGCGATCGAGATGCTTTGGCTTCACTTAACAATGCAAAGCCATACATCTTTATTATTCTGAGGGACACTGGACTGGTTTGAGGTTCTTGAAGACGTGTCACCACTCAAATTAAAGGCTTCTTCACCCCCTAGCTTGACTTCTCAGGCCTCATGTACACTCCATAGTGGATCGGGGCACAGAAACATACTTGTTTGTTGTTGCGCTGATCAGATGTTGTGTCTTTTGTGCTCACAAATTCTTTATTTTCAATGGAGCCATGCATCCACAGCCGTTGCAGAGTGCATTCACATTGTAACGCGTCTGTTTCTTGGGTGTGTCCACAGCACTTAGAGAGACATCACACGTTACATCTAAAGTATTTGAGTCTGAGAAGTCACATGAGAGTATTCAACCTACTAATGAGACCATAACGACTCACATGAGTGCTGGTTAAACTGGTTTTCGAGCCGACTGGCTGATGAGTGGTTCAGTTGGATGTCGTCAGCTTCTTTGTCTCAGCTCAGGATGTTCAGGTTACTGCCCCACGTTCCTCAGCTGAGGAGCCCTGATCTGAGGAGGTGACTTTACCGTGTTGTGTAGTGTGCTTGTGGAACTCTGGTCTGTGTGTTCCTGCATTGACCTGCGTACAGTTGTGTGTTTGATCGTCATTCACAGAAAGTTTCAAAGTGCACGAGGATGTAATGTTCGTTGAGGAGCCTCCTGAGATTTTCAGATACGTCCACAACATAAAGAATAGTAATGTTCTGTTTATTGTCCTTTCTCTCTCCAGATTAGATCATGATGAGATTAGATTAGATTAGTTTAAATGATCTGCAGTTAAAACAGATTAGAGCCTATCTGAGATAAGAAAGAACTTTATCACACTGATCTTCTCACAAACATCCTTTGTTTCACTAATTAAATCCTTTTTGGCGGTGAAGCAAACCAAAGATATAAATACACATTGTGTGAATGGACGTCCTGGTTTCAACAACAACTCTGCAGCGTCTCACCTCAACTGAGCCAGCACATCCACAAGGGGGCAGAGTGGGAGAGAGAGCGAGCGGGAACCATTTGGGAGAGATGCTCGCTCACATTTCAGATGTTAGTCGACTTTTCAGGGTCAGTGAGTAAGTTGTGTGGAAACATAAAACGATAAGACATTTGATTTGTGAAGTTTGAACACAGTAACAATCTAAGCAGAAGACATGAAGTATCATAAGATTTACTGTGTCAGGCCATTAACCAGAACTCCCAGTTGGATACTACATTTCTGTGCACATCATGTGACACTGTGTTCACTGAGGTGATGATCTTAACAAACAGCCCTCCAGTCTTTTTCATTACATATGACAATAACCCAAATATTTGCTTTACAAGTGTCTGAGTCAACTTTTACTTCCCACTCAGTTTGTCAAAGCAGAAGTGGAAATCGCTGCAGTCGTCATCAGTCGTGGAAACACAGCCGACACGTTAACACAACATATTAAGATGAATATGGAACATCGTCAGTTTTAAAATGTCAAATTATGACATGAAGAGTTCAATTCCCTATCCTACTTTTAAAAATGTGTTATTAACCCTCAGGGCTCGTTAAGAAAACTTCCTGGCAGTAGCTTTGGGAAAAAAATGTCCCCGTCCCTAAAACTGTATTACTTTGAACGACTTATTTATTTAGTTGTGATCATAATATCATAATTTCAAACCTTAAAAAACCACAATTTGTATATTTAACACTACCAGGCTGGGAAATGTAACTACTTAGCAGCAGCAGTGTATTATTATCATCGTTGTTTTCTTTGTTAGATGGTTTTTGAATTTGAATATCTTTACTTTATATCTTTATAATTTTTCCGATGGGTTGACTTATACATTTTATTGGCGGTAGTATAACGCGCTGGTCTGTCGGTGGATTGATCTCCTCTGGCCACCTGGACTCTCTCTGCTGATTGTTGGTACAAATTCTGGTCTGTGGCAGTTTTGCAACAAGGAACAGGATTAATACTGGCACCATAAATCACTGGTATGTTTTTTTTATCTATTCTGCATTTCACAGCCCTCATAAATCTAAATAAGTATCACAACTCGGAGCTGTGTGACCCCTTTCAGGGTAGAAGTTGACACACATGTTGTGTGTCTTGGCAGATGTAGGGTATCGGTTTGTGTTGACCTCGTGGTGATTAGTCGTGTTCAGCTTTGGCGTCGATTTGGTGTCATCGAGGTCTCTCATTTATAGGCTGTTGATTTATTAGCAAGTTAGTAATTAGTAATTGATATGAGCAAGGAGGCAAACGGAATTATCATAAACAGACTAATCATTAGCTTCTGAAATTTTAACGCGCCACTTTATCATCAGCATGTTTTTTCCAGCTCCGGCAGACTGGGTCTTTCAACTTTAACCTTTATTCAGAGGATAAGAACATTTTCTTTCCTGACTTTTCCGTTGCGTTTGTTCCTGTGTAAACATTCAAAAGTAGGTCACAGAGGCTTTTTAATTCAGCTTTACACTGTTGATTTGGATGAATATAAGAATAAATAGTGTCTGTGTGGAGATTGTTTTTAGTTATTGATAAATACTCATCGGTGCCAACATTCAAATCCTCACCTTATTCAACATTACTGAGTTTAGAATGTTTATGACTTGATTTAGGATTGTTAAAACAACAGTAAATTATTAATTGCCTTCACGGAGGAGGTTTTGTTCTTCCTCCAGCTGGTTGGTTGGTTTGCGTGTTTGTCATCAGGATCTCATAAAAAGTAATGAATGGATTTTGACACAACTCGTGGAATCGATCAGGAAAGAGCCCATTAGAACTTTGGCGTGGATCCGAATCAGGGCGAGGATTCAGAAACTTTTTTGACTTATGTTAAAGTTGATTAAAAGACATAGAACAACTTGCCCAGGGAATAACTCCAGGATCTCGATGAAAAAGATCTGGCACCTCTGGGGACATTTAGGGAACTGATATCTATGAGTGTGTGAAAGATGACCTTCTAGTTACACATGTCATATTTATAACTGTATATAATCTCTATGAAATCTTTAGCAATCCAATTTTGTAATGGGTTCAATAGGGTGTAACAGAAGATACTTTTTTCACAGCAACTTACCTGTGTGTGTGTGTGTGTGCGTGCGTGTGTGTGCGTGTGTGTGTGGCCTACGTGTGAGTTGACTCGAAATAACCTTATCTCCCTTTGAGGCGAAAGTGCTCAGTTGGACCCATTTGCTGCAGAGCGACACTAACAGCGTTCACTTGCTATTAAACGGCGGCGCAGAGACAATAAAACTAAGAGTTTTGTCCCATTTGAGATGTTTTCACTTCCTCTGCCTGATAATACGACAGCTTCTGCCGAGATGGAAAGCCTCCTCACAATAAAGGGTTTAAATGGCTGTGCCTCTACCCACAGTGCTATTACAGCGTCACACTTTGTGTTTGTTCAGGACGTTTACGACCCCGTGAGGTGGTGGCCACACAGGAAACTCTGAGATGACACGGGTAGGACGGCAGGTTCTGGAGGAAACGTTGAGCATTAGTCCATTTTCATTTGTTTGCTTTGTATGATAATGTCGCGGGTTGTGGTGTTGAACGAGGAAATCCAACAGGATACATGTGTCACACACTGTTCACTGCAGAGCTTCCGGAGGGTAATTTATTCCTGACAAATATCTAACTTCACAAGGGAATTCCATGTGAGTGTGGCTTCAAGCTTGAAGATAACTCCCCAGAGGACCAGCGTGAAGGATTCAGGGGGGATCTATCGGCAGAAAGGAAATATGAAATCAATAATCATGTTTTCATTCCTGTACAAACACCTGAAACTGATGATTATTGTGTTTTCTTTAGCATAGAATGGAGCGGGCCCAAGTTCCAATGCCGTGTTTCTACAGAAGCCTGGATGGGACAAACCAAACACTGGCTCCAGAGATGGACGCTCACGTTCCTGCATTACTCCTACTTGCATATTGTATTAAATCTGAAGCCCCTCAGCCTCAGACGCCACTACATGCTACACTCTGGTCCTTTAAATCAGTCTTATCAGCAGAAAAGCATCAGAACAGTGTGAGACAGAGGATTCAGTCACGAGTCGTACATGCAAGGTTCAGGAGGACTTCAGAGTGAAGACTGTAAAACATAAAACACAAACACGTGTAACCGGTTCATATGACAAAAACAGATAGAGGCAAGAGTCTGATTGTGAATTATCTCACCAGAAATGTGAGATGACGTGAGACTACACGTGCTTGAGAACTGGGACATTTAGTTAGTGAAACCACAATAACATAACAATATACTTTTAACCAGTATAGCAATATGTGTATTTCAATACGTCTACTTAAGTTATAACTTACTCGTGAAGTTAGAAAACTTTGCATTCATCCAACCTGGTTTATCTGCAATTTAGATCCCCCCAGGTTAAATCAGTCTTCTCGGATGTCAGTGATTATTTTCCGGTTAATGCGTCATTCAAACTCTTCCTGATTCCCGGCCTCAGCCTCTCAGAGACTCGTTTGTTTCCTGAAACTCACCACAACTAGTGAATGTAAACATTTTGGAGAATTGGTTCATTGGTTCTTAAGGGTTTTTGGAATCATCCCCTCAGCCTGTCAGACCTTTTTTCTTTTACACAGTTTCCAGGAGGCACGGGACAAAGAGCTAATTGAAAAATAAGGAAAGTGATTACAAGGCGTCCAGTGGATGTTTGGGATCAGAACTCAGCAGCCCGTGTGTTTTCCATTGTCAGGATCAAAGCTGGTTTTCTCAGAACGAGGTGTGACTGGTGCACGGACTTTTATAGAGTTAATCCGCCCTGCTTTTATTACAGACGATATTTATCAGCTCCACACAAGCCCTCACTTTTATGGCCTCCTTTGACCTTTGCTCCTTTCACCACACAAGCTTCCCCCGCCTCTGTCTGTCCTCACAACAAACCTTATTGTGGTTAAGGGCTAAATATTTGTCAGCACTGATTACACCATCTATGTATATGTTTTTTAAAGTCGTGAAAGTAGACTTGATCTGTTCTTGTCATTGCACAGATATTAAAGAGATGGTTTTATTCTCAGACTTACTCGCAGACAAACCTGGTCATAAATGGAGATTTGGGAATGATCCCTGATTTTATTCAGGTAGAAGATGAAACATAGAGAAAGACACAAACACAGTGAATTCTTCTGATCTTGGTAAGTTTCTAAAAAGAGAAGTCAATCCAGAGGGGGTGTGGGAGTCCCTCCTTCCCCACCCTCCCTCTGACTGGTGCATGGACACCACCCAGTTGTTCATTAACACATGCAGGACAGGTAGACCAGCCAGTACCAAGGTGGAGGATTATTGATCTCCGTCTCGCAGCAGAGGAGGAACTGTGGAGCCTTCTCCTCTTGTCCTCAGGCCATATTTACTGAAAGAGGCTCAAATCAATATATATCTGGGATTGAAGTTTATGTTCTTCTCCTCTCTGGATGCTGGACGACTGAATCAAGTTCTGCTTGGTCCACGAGGAGTTCCCTTCTGTTTCTGGACGTACGCTGTCGATGGAGAGGATCTGCTCAGGCGGACAAACGTAAGGAGCAGCTTTCTTTTATCTGAGCAGAGTTGAATCTGTTCCTTGACATGTAGAGACGGTGGAGGACACTTCTGAGCGGACGAGGACAATCCCAAGGATCAAGATGCACAGCGCACACAGTTTACTTTACCTGGCAGTGCTGATAGGAGGGGGGGTGGTCGGCCACAAGATGCTGGACGACTGTTTGTCATCCCGTCGTAAATACACCATCAATGTGGTTCTGCTGGAGGACAACACGTACGAGTGGAGTCGACCTCTGGTGCAGGCGGCTGTGGAAAACGCCATCGAGGAGGACACACAGGAGAACATTGACAACGGTATGGACTGAGAGTTCCTGCATGAATCTCAGTGGATCCTACAGATAAGAACAATTCTTAATTCTTAGTCTACTAACACAGATAATAAGAGTGACACTCAACAGAGAGAGAAGAGCTCGTCAGTCAAGATGCAGCCCAAACTGTTTTTTGTATGGATGAGATCTGTTTTGGACTATTTCCTATTTTAGATAAAGATAAAACTAGATAATCACAGACTCCTAATTTCTAATACATTTTAACAGGTTGAGTTATTGATATGTTGTTTTTAATGGCAGTTTTGTTATTATGACTGAAGCCACCGAGATGGCTGACGAGGATGTGGAGAGAAGTACCAAACAAATGAAATGGTACATCTCCTCTAAAAGGAGGAAGTAACTGCACTTACAGCTTTAATGGAAACACTATGTTCCATTGCTCTGGTTTGTACATCTGTCCACTTCCATCAAGAGCTTTTTGATAACGGCCGTTTGAAATCCTAAATAATCAGAGAGCTTTCTGACACATTGGTGTTACCAGAGAGGAAGCAGATAAGAAACATGCATGGAGGACAGACAGAAAAGGGACATGTGATATAAAACTAAAGTTCCTGGTCGGATTCGAACCACCGATGTTTCAGCCAATTGGCATCTTTTAAATAATCTTTAAATACAAACAGCAGCAGCAGCAAGAATAAACTGTGATGTTCAGGTTAATGAGATCAGAACAGAACCTGACGAAAAATCTTAAAAGTTTTAATAACAATTCTCTTAAATGTAACTTTTCAAACTCAGAGTTATGGATCAATTCAGGTCATTGAGGTCATCACCAAAAAAAGTGCGTAGGTTTGATTCCTGACCAGCGAACCAGAGGAGACTTTAGCAAGACTTTGGTTTTAGTCAAGCATTTAAATCAATATCCTAAAACTATGACTTTTCATTACTTCTTTTCATTTCCAAAATCCCCCCCCCACAGAGCATGATACATCACTTTACTCTAATCTAAACAAAGATAAGATTGAAGCGGTTAAAGGGGTCATTAATTTTTTTTTTATTAATTACTCTTGTTATCTTGTTCCCATAACTCCAGAGTTAAATTTCACTTTGACGGCGAACTTCAGCGGCGTGGACACCACCGTGTACAACCGGCAGGGCTGTGGCAGCAGCACCTGTGAGGGAGTGGCCATACTCAAGAGGCTCTATGTGAGTGTGGTGGAAAAATTTGAGCTTCTGTGAACAGACAAGTGGACACGAATAACAAAGTTTAACCTCCTCAGGCCCCTGGTGTTATTTGATCGGTGGCATTTAAAAGTATAATCAACACGAGTCATTTGAATGTTTTAACGTCTCACACAACATAAACCCGCAAATGCAAAAGTCACACAATGGACACACAACCACAATAGAAGTGCTGGACAATGGATGTTGACTCTTCTATGAGCAGAGCCACTTTCTGCGAGTGAGGTGAAGAGTGAAGTCAATTTGTTTGTCTAGTTGAGTTGTTTCGGTTCAGGTGCGTTCATCCAATCACCTGTAGAGTAAAACCTCCATGAGCCCATTTTCATTGTCCCTAGTCACTCACTTCTGTAGTGGTTGTGTTTTCCATTGTGTTGTCACCTTTGCAGTTGTGTTGTGGCTCTTGCATCCGCCTGTGTGAGACCTCTGGGCCACTGACGGTGAAACAACTCCACTGAAATCACAGACTGATGATTCATGCTGTTATTAAACCCTGAGTGGCGCACTGATAAAACCTCTGATGACACGATAACTACATGTATCACGCAGGATAATAACGAAGTCGGATGCGTCATGCTGGGGCCTTCGTGCACCTACGCCACCTTCCAGTTAGTGGAGTGAGTATGACTTCCTTTCTCTCTATAGCTCCAATTCAGGGACCACCTAACCCCTAACCCCTGACCCCTAACCCCTAACCCCTAACCCCTAACCCCCTAGCCCCTGAATTGAGACACAGGTTGTACCCCACACTTAACGACCCCTTGTCATTTGCCTCAGTGATGAACTTGGCCTGAGCCTGAGCATCCCCATCATCTCCGCCGGGAGCTTCGGCCTCTCCTGCGACTACAAGCCCAAACTGACCCGGATCCTGCCTCCGGCTCGCAAGATCTCCGACATGCTGCTCAACTTCATCAACGAAACTTTGCCGTTCAAAGATCCGTGGAAAACCGTCTACGTCTACAAGAAGTCCAGCAACGCGACCGAGGACTGCTTCTGGTGAGAGGCCCCGGGCTGCAGGTCACTTTGGAGACCACGGTTCATTCGCCTCTCTCCAGCATCTACCAGTGATCTTTTTTGTTTTATCTCTGCAGGTACATCAACGCTCTGGAGGCCCCCTCTGCCAACTTTGCCACAGGGACCAACAGGCACATGCTGCGTGGTGGCGATGAGCTGAAGAACGCCCTGACCACCACGAATAGACTCAGCAACAGTGGGTAGTGTTTAGGTTGTTTGAGTAACTTGTCAGCTTCATCCCTGAAGACCTGAAAACAGTATATCTCTCTGTAATGAGAGTGGATGTTGGACAGATACTGGAAAAGTAGAACAGCTCAAACGTTTTCTCCCTCTTGAAACTGGTTTATGTATTTCAGTTTTCATCTTGTGTGGGAGCCGTGATGAGATCGCCTCAGCGAAGAGGAGTGTGAGCCAGGTCGACCCGGACATCATTTTCCTTCTCCTCGATATTTACAAGTAAGCCTGTGCCACGACTTTGCCTTTTTTGCCTTTACACTGAAACCGTCCTACATGAATCCTCTGTTCTCTCTCCCGTCCTCCAGTCCTGATTATCATGTCAACACGATGTCCAATGAGTTCATGAGGGACGTGCTGGTGATCACTCTGCCACCGAGGAACTACAGCTCCGAATCTAACACAACGTACAACAACACGGTGAGCTGCAACTCACAAACAACTCTGGGAAGGAAGGAGTTTCCACCGTGGTGCAGGCGTCTGACTCTCTCTCTTCCACTGTGCCGAGCAGATAAATGACTACGTGGCCGGGTACCACGACGGCACGCTGCTGTTTGGCAAAGTGCTCAGAGAACGGATGCTCAGCCAGCAGCAGAACAGGGCCTCGAGAGATGTGCCTCTGAATTTCAACCCGTTTGGAAACGCCTCCTTTTACGGTGCGTACATGACACCAGTGTTATGATGCAAAGTGAAATGAGTGAACACAAACCAAACACATGTGGGGGTAGAACGTAAAGGAAGCAAAGCCTGAACCAGTGTAATTTGTATGCAGTCATTTGTTCCATTATGAAGATTAGTTAAAGGTTCTGTACTCATCGAGTTAAGTTCGGTTGTTTTACATCAGTGTGTGTGTGTGTTTGGTTCTTGCAGGTATGGGAGGACACTACGTGCTCGATGAATACGGCGACAGAGATGCCAACTTCTCGATGCTCTACACCTCCCCCATCACCGGCAGGGTGAGACTCCTGCCGTGGACACTGTGGCCACTTAGCTCGAGTTCGGTGTGAAGGTCAACATTTGTTTTTTTTTCTGCTCTGTCTCACCTCCAGTATGAAACCCTGCTAGCGTTCGATACGTCACGTAATGAATCCAGAGTGACCAACCTATACCCCATCCTGTGGTGGAAAGACAACCGACTGCCTCAGGACAAGCCAGAGAGACCACACAGTAAAACAAATAACATATAATCAAAATGAGATAAATGTGATGGTACAGTGATATTCTTTGTTCCAGGAGTCACTGTGAATGTTGTGCTGATGAGGCCACTGTTTGATTCCAGGTCTGAATATGCAGGATGTGATTGTGATCGTCCTGAGTCTCAGTGTCATCGTGGTGACGGCCATCGCTCTCATCTTCTACAGGTAGAGAGGAGACAGGGGTCACGTGCACTTTATTCTTATTAGACAACACACAAGGCTTTATTAGGATCTGCATCAAGTTACACACACTCCTAAATATATCAGTCCTCTGAATATGTCTGACTTCTTCATCAAGATTCATGAATTATTCTCTGAGAAACCAATAAAAATGTTGAATTTGATGTTGAATTAGTGAAAATTTGTTACGTAGCTTTAACATATTTCTGTAATTCCTGTACTCATTCTTTGTGTGTGTGTTTGTGTGTGTGTGTGTGTGTGTGTGTGTGTTTAAAAAATAAAGGCAGAACAGGAAAGAACGTCTTATGCAGAAGAAGTGGTCTCACATCAACCCGCTCCTGATTGGTCCACTGGATGAGAAGGAAGTCTCACTGAAGGTAGATGGCCTCCCTCACAAACATTATTATAATAAATAATTATTATTGTTATTATAAGTAGTAGTAGTAGTATTAAGCAGACATGACTTATTTTGAACTCTCTTTATATTTTATTTTATTTTATTTTGGGTCACAGGACAAAATATTTGGGAACCACTGGTTTAAATTTAATGTTTCCCTCTGAAATGTAATAGAGTAGAAAATATATATTTATATCTTTTAATTATAGTTACTTTAGTTTTAGGAAGGTACTTTAGGTGTAAAACAGTAATATTTGTGTGTAATGTTGAATAGTCACCCAGTGTCACCATAAAGAAGGTACTGTGTGAGTAACACTCTCTTCTCTTCTCTTCCTGTACTTTGTGTGTATTTGTACAACAGATAGATGAAGTTAAGAGGAAGGACAGCAAGTACTTCTCCCATCGAGGCCGATATGACAAGAAGGTACCAGCATCCAACCTGCCAGAAGAAAGAATCAGCTGATCCCGTGGAGCCTGATCTCTCAGAGTGTGACGTGTTCTCTCTCTCTTCTCCAGCCGGTGATCTTGAAGGAGCTGAAGCACTTAGACGGCGACTTCAACGAGGACCAGAAGATCGAGCTCAACACCGTGAGAAAACCTCCAGGTTGTTACAGAGCAGAGCACCGGGACCTAGTTTCACCTCCTCACTGATTCTCCTCTCCTGCCTCGTCTTCACCTTTCAGCTGCTGCGCATCGATTACTACAACCTGACCAAGTTCTACGGCACGGTGAAGTTTGAGTACGGAGTGTTCGGGGTGTTTGAGCTGTGTCAGCGGGGATCCCTCAGGGTGAGAGCACAAGGTCACACACACACACACACACACACACACACACACACACACACACACACACACAGGTGATGGACACAGTTTAAAGAACACACACAGATCCATAAACTGAGCACAGCACAGTAGCAAAAATGATATTTATCTATTTTTTTCCAGACCATTCTGAACGACATGATCTCCTACCCTGACAAAACTTTCATGGATATGGAATTCAAGATCTCAGTCATGTATGACATAGCAAAGGTTAGTAAAATGTTTTTTCATTTTGTACATGTGTGTTCCTTTAGCTCCTCTCTATGACGGACCGCATAGGAATCTAACTTCACTCTCACGTTATTATACAGGATTCATTTTTCCTCTCAGCAGTATTTATTCAGATTATAAAAGTCCTTCCATGCTTCTTCTCTCCTGCAGGGAATGTCCTATCTCCACTCCAGTAATATTGCCGTGCACGGACGCCTCAAGTCCACCAACTGTGTGGTGGACAACCGAATGGTGGTGAAGATCACCGACTTCGGCTGCCACACCATCCTGAGACCAGGCAGAGGTGAGACTGAAGCTTCCATCATCGAGATGGACGGTTGTAAACACTGAGAACCAACAGCTCAGCCTCCTCTCCTCCTCTCCTCCTCTCCTCCTCTCCTCTACCCTCCTCCTCTCCTCCTCTCCTCTACCCTCCTCCTCTCCTCCTCTCCTCTACCCTCCTCCTCTCCTCCTCTCCTCCTCTCATCCTCTCCTCTACTCTCATCACCTCTCCTCCTCTCCTCCTCTCCTCCTCTCCTCCTCTCCTCCTCTCTCCTCCTCTCCTCCTCTCCTCCTCTCCTCCTCTCATCCTCTCCTCTACTCTCATCACCTCTCCTCCTCTCCTCCTCTCTCCTCCTCTCCTCCTCTCCTCTCCTCTCAGATGTGTGGACGGCCCCGGAGCATCTCCGTAAAGGCGGGGTGTCTCAGAAAGGTGATGTCTACAGCTACGCCATCATTGCCCATGAGATCATCATGAGGAAAGACCCGTTCTACACACAGAACTGCTCGGATATTATTGGTATATCACACTATCATATCATATCATATCATATTACTATAAACAACACAACAGAAACACTTATTCCATCTGATCAACAACATGTCACTCACCTTGTTTACCTGATGTTGGTCTGACTCCTCAGAGATGATCCACAGAGTTCAGTATCCCACGGACGTGGTCATGTTCAGACCTCATCTCGACTTCGACAGCGCGTCAGGGAACGAGATCGAGGTACGTCCGCCTCCGCACAGGGACGAGGAGGCAGCCACACACACTGAGCCTGATGTTAACTCACTGAGAACAACCTCCACCCCTCTGATTCTCTCTCTCTCTCTCTGTGTGTGTGTGTGTATGTGTGTGTGTGTGTGTGTGTGTGTGTGTGTGTTTAGTTGTATGTGCTCATTAAGATCTGCTGGGATGAAGACCCCGAGCGGAGGCCAGATTTTAAGAGAATAGAGGGAACTCTGGGTAAGATCTTCAGGTACGTCAAACCCACACGTTTGTTTAGCGTGTTTTAATTATTCCTAACATACAACACGGTTAATTACATAAACACTTTTATGCAGTGGCAGAATAGACAGGGGTGTCCAAATTTTTGGGACATATAACATGTCAATTAATGCAGCTCTCTTCTTGCATGATGAGGAATATGAATAATGTGAGTAATTAAATATATATATGTATTCCTCAGTAACCTGCACAACCAAGCCACGGAGACGTACATGGACAATCTGATCCGTCGCCTGCAGAACTACTCCAGGACTCTGGAGCGTCTGGTGGAGGAGAGGACGTGTCTGTACAAAGCTGAGAGGGACCGAGCCGATCGCCTCAACTTCATGTTGCTGCCCGGGTGAGAGAGCGTGGCTGGAGACAGGGACCTCGGTCAAATGTTGAAAATCAAACCCCTGAATGCTCACCCAGCTGTGTAAAGCATTTTAGTTTTAAAGACACAAGGGACAATTTAGCAGCCATAGAGAAATGATGATGTAAATGTTCACTTTGACTTAATAATGAATTGATCCATTTGATCCCAGGTTAATCTTCTTCTTCCCATCACATCCAGCACAGACATTCACTTGGACTCAAGGACGACCTGATTAGAATGTGGAGGTCAAAGGTCAAAGTGACCTAACACCACCCCTCTCTTCCCTTGTGAAAACATTATCTTAAAAACTCCTTAAGGCTTAAACTCAGCACAAATGTTCACTTAGACTCACTGATTAGATTTGGGTGGTCAAAGGTCAAAGGCCACGGTGGCCTCACGACACCTGGACTCCTTTAAATTTTAACCAGTTGTCACTTGGACTCACACATTAACTGGTTTAGATTTCAGTGGACAGAGGTCAAAGGTCACAGGGAACTCGTATGAGTCTGGATTTTTTTTTTATCTAGACTGAATCTGTTTTGAGGAAGCATACGACCTCTTGTTTTTATTTGAATACATATCCCGGACTCTTTTCAAGTAAAAAAGCAAAAACTTACACATAATTCAAAGATGTATAATGATTCAAAACAATATTCCCCCCCCCCCCCCCAGTCCTTGTCCCTGACAGCAGTCTTCATGTCACTAGAAGCTGTTGATAAATGGAGTGTCTCCCTGTCCTCAGCCCTGTGGTGCGGTCACTGAAGGAGACGGGTCGAGTGGAGCCGGAGCTCTTCGAGGAGGTGACAGTTTATTTCAGCGACATCGTGGGATTCACCACCCTCTGCCACTACAGCACCCCCATGGAGGTGGTGGACATGCTCAACGACATCTACAAGAACTTTGACAGCATCCTGGACCACCACGACGTCTATAAGGTTACTGAGACAAAGTTATCACAGACACACAACTGACAGGTCTGGCTGTATTATGAAGAAGTGGAGGTTACCTGGTGTGTGTGGGTGATTTTAAAAACGTTTTTTTATACTCTGTCTCTCAGGTTGAGACGATAGGAGACGCCTACATGGTTGCGTCAGGTTTGCCAAAACGCAACGGCGACAGGCACGCAGTGGACATCGCTCACATGGCCCTGGACATCCTGTCCTTTGTGGGGACGTTTGAGCTGCAGCACCTGCCTGGGATCCCCCTGTGGATCCGCATCGGTGTGCATTCAGGTAACAGCTTTTAATCTTGATTAATATAAACTATATACCAGCAAACAGATTGTCACAGACTTTTATCAGGGAGCAGGACGTTGAGGTGATTGAAGGTTGTGTGTCTTTGTGTGTAGGTCCTTGTGCGGCAGGAGTGGTGGGAAACAAGATGCCTCGCTACTGTCTGTTCGGAGACACAGTGAACACGGCCTCACGCATGGAGTCCACAGGCCTGCGTAAGAGACACACACACTTTAACACAATAACACACTCTTACACATTGTATTTGTGATTTAGTCGCAGATCCTAGTCGTCTTTTCCCACAGAATGAAAGAAAGATGAGAGTCTGACTCTCTGATGATCTCTTGTTCTGTTCCTCCAGCTCTGAGGATTCACGTGAGCCACTCCACCATCAGCATCCTGCAGAGGACGGACTGCGAGTTTCAATATGAACAGAGAGGAGAGACGTACCTGAAGGTTTGCTTTGGCTCTTTGTGTGTAGTGTAAACTGTGCAGATGGTGGTTCCTGGTTTAATTTCCTTTGTGTGTGTGCGTGTGTAAATGATTTACAGGGTAAAGGCAAAGAGATGACGTACTGGTTGACTGGGGTGACTGGGGGGAAATACAACCTGCCGACACCACCCACAGCGTGAGTTCATCTACTGACACATCTACTACATGATAAATGCTGAGGATGTGAAATGTTGCATCTTCCCACACGCACATCCTTAATCTGAATTAATCCTGATGCTTCTGTCTCAGGGAGAACTTCCAGCGGCTCCAGCAGGACCTGGCGGAGATGATAGTGTCCGGCCTGGAGAAGACAGGAGGTGGGAAGGAGGGCGTGGAGAAGAGGAAGACACTGTCCACCAAGGTCCGGCGCAGGGAGACGAGCGGCAGCCTGCGGAGCGACGGCCAGCCGGAGTACTTCCACCTGGCGGTCGCTGACAACCCCAGCACCTTCCTGTGATTCCACCAGAACTCCTGATCTGGAAGTAGACTTTGCAAAAGTGTGTGTCCTGTCTGAATCAGCTGGTTCAACGGGACAGCTCTGCTCACCAGGGGGTCGAGTGGCTGGAGAGCAGCTGTGGAACAAGCAGGACCATGAAGGTGAGACTTCCATGTCCTCATGTCGCGATAAACTCAGCTGTTAATGGGTTTGTGTCTCTTTTTCTAGCCCGACATCGATTCCTCTCACTTCTCACAAACCCCACATCCTTCATCACTTCATGACATTGTCTTGTTTTTCATTAAAAGCACAAATCCATGTTATAGACAAGCTTTATTCTTCCTTGATTCTGTGGCACTGACCCAGTTTCACACACACCTGCTGTTATAATAAGTATGGAACAACCAAAAGGACATTAAGAGAAAAAAACAGGCAATATATATATATATATATATTTTAAGTATGTGGAACAGGCCATCGTTTTGTAGCGAGACTCGTCACTTTATTATTTACTGTCTTACCATAGAGTTATTTTCGATACTACAACTTTTTCTAATTCTCAAAAAACTGAATCAGGTAAAGTCAGTTCTCTGAAAACGAGAAATCCAATATATCAAATGGACTCTTGCTGACTTTACTTAAAAAAGTTCTCTGTTGTTGTTTCCATGTTTTTCTGCTGGACGCTCACTGATTGAGGAAGTTTGACTAAATTATTTACCGTGTAAATAGAATTTTCTGCTGGATCCACTCAGTATGTGTCAAGAACATTTCTCCTCTACGCCACAACACCAGGAAATGTTTCTGTCATGATTTTTGTTCTGTGTTTTATTAAATGATGTTTGACACGTGGCAACGGTTCCACAGCAGTTTCTTTGTTTGTCTCGTCTTTGCAGTAAAATACATTTAACTATACTATTTAAAAAAAAACATAAAACATGTGAGGACAAGAGGAAAGTAAGAAGGATATTGCATCACATCTCAGTTCAATGTGCACATTGCATGCAGTGAGGGAAACATTGTAAAACACACACACACACACACACACACACACACACACACACACACACACACACACACACACACACACACACACACACACACACACACACACACACACACACACTTTACACAGTTTTAGCTGTAACCAGTACAGTTCCACCCAGCTCCGTGGCAGGAAGTGGGATCCTGTGGCCCCTCGTCATCAGCCCTCTGTCCTCCTCTTTCCCATCATGCTTTGCAGAGCCCCTACATGCAGTGTAGCCCTCCTCCCACATGGAGTGGGCTTGGGCCCCCGGGTACAGATGAGCACAGGGGGCCGAGGCCTCCCCGGCTCTCTGGAACATCTCTGTCAGACCGGTTGTCTCTGCTGGCAGCTGGGGACCTGAGGCTGGAGGTTCTGTTTTCTGAGGAGGTTCCTGTCCTGGTTCAGGATCTGTAACACAAACCACAGAAGCATGAGTGTCTCTGAGTATCTATACTGAATATTATGTGATAGGATCCGTGTACTGATCAGAGACTGGATATAAAGATATAGTCTTTATGTACAGTCTGATACAGATAAATATATATATTCATGATCATTGTATTATTAAAATGGGCCATTTTGACATTTAAAAACAAACTAATTTAAAAGTTTTAACATAAACATGTTCCCTGTTTGTCATGTCAATGTATTTATGTATGTATTTAGGCAAAGTGGCTCCATTACTACTCAAAACAGTCAAATACTTACGGACTATCAGAGGATTTCTTTGCGATACCATATTTGTATATCAAACCACAATTGGTTAAATGATACAGAAAATGAAAGGTCAATAAGAAGAAATACAAGCTTCAGGCTCCTTCATTACATCACGAGTAAAACTAATGTTTCACAACAGTTGAGCAGATGAAGCTGAATTCCTTCCCTCTGCTAATCTACATGTCACATTCCTGCTGGTCCTGTGGACAGACGTCTATTGACACACGTCTCAATCGACCCTGTGTGTCCTTTTGTCAGTTTATGTGTTTTCAGGGCGACGTGGGGACGTTGTTCCTCCTGCGTAACCAACGGATGTGTGTTCACAGCAGAAGAGCCGGTGAGAGAGCGGTGGGGCCGACCCCTGGGACGAGCGAGAAGACGAGAACAGAAACAGTGGAGTTTCTACAGCGAAGAGCGTCACACTCCATCACCTGCCTGCCTGTGACCCCACTTCCTGCACAACACTCACCACTAGATGAGCCAAGCTGGCAGAATATAAAACACTTCACTGAGGAAATGGAGAATTAATTGATCCCTTGGTTTAACTGTCACATAAAAGCATCTGATAAACTGAGTTACAGCAGTTTAAGTGTTTAAAGTTCCATTATCACCTCCAACAAGGACACAAGGTTCTCATCTGTGTTTCAGTTTGTTATTTAGCCTGATAACACAAAAGATACTCGACTGATTTACATAATATGTTGTGGAGGGGTGGCACCTCAGCTGAGGAAGAAACTATAATATTATATATATTGAGTGGTCATCAAGACAAGAAAACTGCAGTACTAATACTTACCAATACCATGTACCTCTGTAGGAGCAGAAAAGCTTAAAAGAATAATCTTATATGACTATTTTAGTCCAGTTGTGTTTACCTGGAGTTCTGCTGGGTCTGGTCCGTCTGTATATGACGAGCCACAGAGCCAGAACCAAGATGGATCCCACTGTGGCCAGCATCACAAAGATCCAGAGCACCGGACTCAGCGCCGGGTCCCTGACCTGGTCCACAACAGCCAGGAGAGGCGGTTCTGAGGGGAAACACAAGAACGTCTCTCAGCTTCTGTGACACCCGGGATATCGACACAAACATTCACAGCATCAGTTTGTTCCTGAAGGAGCAGAGGTGTAGAGAATCCAGGCTTGAACACATGGGAACTCTCTGCCTCCTCAACTAAATGACAGAACAAAATCGTATCCCTTAAATTGTTCCATCAAGCAGGAGAAGAAGAACACAACCCAGCTGTGAGAGTCGGGAGGAACATAAGCATCTCAAACGTGGACTGAAGGAGCTTCAGGTCAAACCATTTAGGTCTAAAACCAGCAACTACAAAGAGACGTCCAGACTGAACCAGACTTTGGTTCAGCTGCCCTGTTCAGGGGAAAAGTAAAAACCTCTGAGAGGGATTAGTCTCACTTGTTGATGGTTGGGTCTTGTCTCCGAGTTCCGTCTCTTTGGGGAAGCAGTCCCCGATGAGGTTGTCCCACTTGCGTCCAGCAGAGCAGATCTTCTTGGCCATGGCTGGTCAGGAGGAGCAGGAGGAGCAGGAGGAGCAGGATGAGGCTGCTGCAGCGTTACCTCCCTCTGAACTTCTGTTTGTGACTCAGGAAAGAAAAAACCCTGAGACTCAGAGGATTCAGAAACGAAGGCCTGACAGATGTTTCAGTTCCTCCATTTCAGAACAGGGGCTGAATCTTTCTGTGTCTCTGGGGACACAGAGAACTGACTGTGTCTGTTTTAAGAAAACCAGGGTCCTGACCTTCAAGCTCCTCAGTTTGGACTAAACATTGTTTAACTGGTTATGTGTTACTAACAGTGGGATGTAAGAAAGTACTTTTACTTATTTACTGCATATTTTCACGTATATAAGTGGCTCTATCATCAGGTACTTTTCACTTTAACTCTCCAACATATACACTCCTGATCAAAATCTTAAGACCAGTTAAAAAATTGCATGAATTTGCATTTTGCAGTGTTGAACCTTAGGAAGGTTCTAAGTAGAGTTTCAAAATGCAAAAAGAAGAAATGGGAACAAGAGACCAAAAGTTGTGAGCAGGCAATTTATTGAAAACAACAATTTAACTGAAGTAGGCTGTTCATCAGCTGATCAAAAGTCCACAGCTAAAAAAAAAAAAAAAAAAACTCCTAAAACAGAAATTAAAGTGTCAAAAACTGACTCAGTAATGAGTAGCTCCACCTTTATTGTTGATCACTTCAAAAATTCGTTTTGGCATGCTTGATGCAAGTGTTTCCAAAAGGCTAGTGCGAATGTTGTGCCAAGTGGTGAAGATGGCTTCACGAAGGGAATCCACTGTCTGGAACTGAAGTCCATTTTTGTAAACTTCCCTTGCCATCCATCCCCAAATGTTCTCAATTGGATTAAGATCAGGGGAACACGCAGAATGGTCCAAAAGAGTGATGATGTTCTCCTGGAGAAAAGTCTTGGTCAGACGGGCATTGTGAATTGGAAAGTTGTCCTGCTGAAGAACCCAGTCGTCACCACACAGACGAGGGCCCTCAGTCATGAGGGATGCCCGCTGCAACATCTCCACATAGCCAGCTGCTGTTTGACGCCCCTGCACAACCTGGAGCTCCATTGTTCCATTGAAGGAAAAAGCACCCCCGATCATGATGGCGCCCCCTCCACTGTGCCGCGTAGAAAGGTAAAAAAAATTCTCGTCAGAGAATAAAACTTTCTTCCACCTTTGAATGTCCCATGTTTGGTGCTCCCTTGTAAAGTCTAAACGGGCAATTTTGTGGCGTTGAAGGAGACGTGGCCTTTGAAGACGTTTCTTGTTTTTGAAGCCCTTCCTTCGCAGATGCCGTCTGATGGTTACTGGGCTGCAGTCAGCACCAGTAATGGCCTTAATTTGGGACGAGGATCGTCCCGTGTCTTGACGGACAGCCATTCGGATCCTTTGGCTCAGCGCCGGTGAGATGCCACTTGATTTTTTTGTTCCATAACCCTGAGGATCTTTTAAGAAATGCAAAATGACTGTCTTACTGCGTCCAGCCTCAGCAGCGAAGGGACGTTGTGAGAGGCCTTGTTTATGCAGTTCAACAATCCTACCACGTTCAAAGACGGTGAGCTTTTTTGCCTTTGCCATCAAGAGATCTTCACAGTGTGATTACTTGACAGGAAATGACATGGAATCCACATTTTTGCACAGATTTTTGCTTTTAAAGGCTGTGGTCTTAAACTTTTGATCAGCTGATGAACAGCCTACTTCAGTTAAATTGTTGTTTTCAATAAATTGCCTGCTCACAACTTTTGGTCTCTTGTTCCCATTTCTTCTTTTTGCATTTTGAAGCTCTACTTAGAACCTTCCTAAGATCCAACAGTGCAAAATGCAAATTCATGACATTTTTAAACTGGTCTTAAGATTTTGATCAGGAGTGTATCAGCAATTATCTGTACTTTCTAATCAACACTACATTTTAACAATTCATGTGGGGGGGGGGGGGGGGGGGGGATTGGTCCAGTGAGCCAATCAGAGCAGGGATGTGATGGTAAACAGATTAAAGACAGGACGGTACAGTTGCAGCAGTTCAACTTTATTAAACATATAAACAGACGAAATCATAGCATGAAAAAAAAAATGTGCATCGCATTTCACACACGATGATACAAAAAATACAAACCTGAAATATTTTCATTCTGCACAGAGTAGAAAATGAGATGCTCTTAAATCACATCGGCAGAAAAGATCAACTTCCCTGAGTTTGACTGATCGTCTTTATTCACTCGATAGTGTTTCACTCGTGGATGCTCTTAGAAAAAAGAAGACACGACTAATATGCATTGATGCATTTCATAAAAATCACAAAGCAACTCTCAAAGCACAAATGGCAGCAGGAACAAAAACAAAATCCTTCATCATAACCTGAGACATCTGATCAAAATGGCAGTTTAACAGATCGAAAGCATTTTATCAGGCGGAGGGAAGTTTTGTATGAATCTATTTATTAAAGTGAAAACATGGTGGGACGTTGTTCTGATGTTTTAGCAGCAGCAGCAGATAAATAAATCACAAAAGAAAGAAGGGTGTACCCCACACACGCACACACACACACAGACACACACACAAACTCACTCACACCTCACGGTTGAAAGAGCAGAGGCTGCATCCTGACGAAGGTGAAGTTGTAGAGCTGCGGCAGACCCTGGTGGCTGATGCTGCTGAACTTGTCCCACATGAACGGCGGGAGTCCGTCCTGCGTGGTCGGCCCGTTCACCGCCTCCGCCCGGAAGTCCTCCGCCATCTGGAAATCTGTCACCTGGACGGAGAACAACACGCACACACATGTGAAGCTCTGACCTGACACCACCCACGTGACCTCTGACAGCAGGACGGTGCCTGTGTGGACGGGATCGAACCTTCGTGTCGTAGCAGCCTCCCGGTGAAGGCTTCTCCGACCTCAAGTCATTGCGGCAGCAGATGGACTTGCAGGGGTCGCCTTTGGAGTATGGATCCTTCTTGTAGTCTGAAATCAAGCAAACAGACGACAGTGACCACGAGAGATGTCCAGGCTGATAAGAAGATCTTTACTGAAATGTATTCAAATCAATGCTTTTTGTGTGTATTCCATGATTTTACCTTATTTTTTGTTTAAAATTCACTAGATTTGGATATTTATTTACCGTTGAACCTCATGATGTGCTTCAAGGAGTCCAGGTCCTTGACGTCGGCCTGGTCCCGGCGGAAGATCTTGGCCCTGGGACAGAGATCGTAGGAGAAGTCGTCTCCATGCGCCTTCCACATTTCACCGTAGCCACTCAGCAGGTAGATCTTCTCGTGGAAAGGTACGTTGTAGGACGGCCAGTAACCTAAAGGTTAAACAGGGAAAAGAGAAACTCAACAAATGAAACAAAAACTGAAGGAGACGGGGAAAAGAAGAGCGGTGGTTACCTCTGCGCAGAGCCTGCGTCTGGTCGGAGAACTCCACCAGGCCGGGGATCTGCTCCACCACCGTCAGAGCTCCGTCCTCCACGCTGTGGCCCAGCTTCACTTTGCTCCGGTCCAACACCATGTACTGGTTGTTGTAGGTTCCTGGAAGAGAGGGACTTCGTTACCAATCTCAAATCAGGAGTAAGAAACTAGCTTGAACCTTGAGATTCAGGGGTCAGATCTCAGTGTTTGTGTTTTGTAGGTTTTGAGTCTCTGTAACGCTAAAAATCCCAAATTTAAATCTACCCCGGCAATTTCTGATATAAAATTGTGTTGTTTTATTACATTTATTGTTTCGCCGATATGTTCAGTGTTGACATTCATCTCTGTTGTTAGTCTTTAAAACAGTTTGTTTCAGATCCACTCACCTGAGTTGTGCTTGGAGAAGATCTGGGCCCACTCCTCTCCGGTGTGAGCCAGACTGTGAGCCAGCCGGACCCTCTGCCACGCCAGCAGACTGTGGGGGGACACCGACTCAAACAGGGAGGAGTTGAACACATCGTTGGTGGTCTGGGTCATCATCAGACCGCTGCCCAGGAGATAGAAGTCATCCAGAGACACCAGGTAACCTGCGGGAGGGAGACAAGCTTCACAATCCAGCTGTTGTTGAAGAAACGAATGGCTGTGATTTCACTCTTCGAAGAGCCATCACACCCGGGTAGCTGCTGAACGACAGTTTCCCAGTGGCCGTGTTGGGATCGGCGACGTGGAAGTCCCAGTGTTTGTAGATGCGCATGGTGGCAGCGTACGTGTACCAGCTGGAGTGGGCGAACAGGAGGTTCTCGAAGCCGGGGAGCATCTGAGGAGGACCAGGGGAAAGAGGGGGTGAGATTCTGGGTTGAACAGGAGATTGTGCGTCTTGTGAAATGATTGGAATTTGTGTCAGTGTGACTTTGATTAGAGGAAAGTGAAAATATCCGACACGGCACATCAGCACAATACTCAGGGGTCGAGAGGAGAGAGATCAAGGCTCCTGTTGCAGAGCTGTAAACTGGATTTCCATGGAATTTAAAATCACACACTAAGTATTCGGCTCCATTACTGGGACGCGTGGATGAAATGATACAAAACCACTATGGATAATAGTCGTACTGGATTTCAGTGTCAAGTGTTGTGTTGTTGGAAACATGTGATGTGGTTTTCAACGAATGAGTTCATTTGTTGGGAAGTTCGGGAACAACAAAGTAAATCCAGATTGAAATATAAATATAAAACCCTGTGCTTTGTGTTGTTGTTTGTATTTGTTATGCGAGTTGTGTCACAGGCCTTTCACCACAACATGTTCTAACCTCCCACCTTGATGAGCGCAGAGCAGTGTCCCATCCCCGGCATTTTGAAGTCTCTGAGTCGGGAGCCGGGGACCAGGGCCGGGATCAGATCCAGCAGGTCTCCCACCGCGCTCAGGAACTGGACGGCGAACAGGGACAGCGGCTGGGGGGGGGGGGGGGAGAGACACCAGATAAACAGCTGTTAGTCTGAAAATAAGAAACGACCAGTACTGACACCTTCAGAGTGACAGACACGGAAATAAGACTTGTGAAAAACAACTGATCGAATGAAATGAGAATCAGAAAAAATATTCAAAATCACTGAAATCGTGCAGCTGCTTGTCAGCTTTCACGCTTCTCTCGGTTTGTTTAAGCCTAAAGTGGTTCCTGAAGCCGACCTCATTAAACCTTATATATCAGAGTCCACAAAAACAATATTTAATATCTGCTCATGAAATAATGTGAACGTCTCAGGGCCTCCAAACCTTTTTCCCTTGTGTCTTGGCCCAGTCTCTCGCTCCGGCTTGGAGTCCGTCCATCTGGGCCACGATGAAGCCGGCGTGTCTCCACAGAGGATCCGAGCTCTTGTTGGACTTCACCTGCTCCCTGACCCACGAGTCCTGCTTCCTACGAGCACAAGAACCACGAAAAACCTTTTAAAAACACTGAGCTCTCAAAGTCAAAGATCTGTATGACGTTTATAGATTTACTTGAATAAGAAGGAGAGAAATATTGATCCTCTGAACCACTCAAGACCTATATGCTCTCCTCTTCTTGCTGAAGTCAAGAGGGAAGCTAAACTCTGAGCTCGGACAGAAACCGCACCTCTCCGAGAAGAGGATATGAAATATGGAGGCAGTTATGTGACCATGGGACTCTGTCTTCTAAAGAACTGAGGCTGCTTTTTCATTTTTAAAAAGGAAAAGGGAACAGACTAACTCCATGAAACTCTGAACCGGGCCGAGGATCTTTGGGTCGTGAATCAGCTGCGGGTACATGTTGATGTAGTTGTCCATCATCTGCCTGTGGAGGGAGAGGACATGAATATGAATTAAATGCATGTTGTACTATGTTGCTGTTGTGAAATGACCAGAGGAGCACTGGTCCTACTGGGCGGTGAGGAAGCCTTCGAGGTATCCGGCCAGGAAGAAGGTGACCTCGTCGGTTTCGGGGGTTTTTCCGTAGCCGGCCCGGATC
Organism: Pleuronectes platessa; assembly: GCF_947347685.1. NCBI lineage: Eukaryota > Metazoa > Chordata > Actinopteri > Pleuronectiformes > Pleuronectidae > Pleuronectes > Pleuronectes platessa. The sequence goes on from NC_070641.1 coordinate 21,767,613, forward strand.
TCCAGGACGCTCCAGCCGGTCCTGGACAAGGTGTTGTTCAGGTAGCCGTACGCGTCCCCGCCCGGGTCCAGAACCCCTTCCTTCAGCAGGACGGACTTCTGGAGCGGATCCCAGTACACGGTGGCTGCTGTCATCTCTGGGGGGGGGGGGAATCACACAAGTATTAACAAATCATTTAATTTGTACATCACATCTCAGACAGAGGGAGACACAATGCTTCCCTGTACAACGTATAGAAAGTACACACATCAATAAATAACCAAACACTCATACAGCACACAAATGAAACACTTTTATATGTTGACACGGATTTATTTGTATAAACTAAATAGAGATTTGAAAAAGTTTAACAGAGGAGGACTCTTGTATCAGGAACACACCTCCTTGATTCCAAGCAGCTGCTAACAGGGAGTCCTTACACAACAGACTCACAGGGACTCGACCACAGACTGTATATGGGACTCGACCTACTTACTGTCTTCAGCGGCGAGGCTCGCCCCGAGCAGGAGGAGGACACACACACTCCAGGCCTGAAGCATGGCTGACGGGGAGGAGGCGGCAGGAGGCGGCAGGAGGCTGAGGAGCGGATCTGGGAGCTGAAGACAAAAAGTGATTCAGGAGTGAAACCAAGCGTCTGGTCTTGAGGAGGAGGAGTTAAAGCCAGCAGCAGCAGAGGGGAGGGTCCTGATTGGCTGCAGGTCAGAGGAAACGGGAAGAAGACAAACGTCGATGTGACACTGTGGTTATATATAGTAAGAGGGACACTGTGGTTAAATGTGGTTATATATGGTAATATATGACAGAGACACTGTGGTTATATAAATCATTTACATAAAAATAATAGATTTAACACAGCGGTAAAAAAAAAACGCTTCACCCCAGATGGGACTCGAACCCACAATCCCTGGCTTAGGAGGCCAGTGCCTTATCCATTAGGCCACTGGGGCTCAGTAAGACTCTGTGCAGTATGGACAATATTTAAACCAATTAAACAAGGTATTTTAGCTATTTTTTTGCGCGTGCATGTGTACGTGCGTGCAGCACAACAAACACACACCTGTGACTCGTCATTGACACTTTACAGGGTTTGTTGTGACCTCGTTTCCGGTCGAATATGAATGTCGGGGCTTGCGGAGACAGCAGCATGGAGGCATGTTAATTTTGTTGTTCTTTTATTACGTCTGCAGAATCGATCACCATTGACAGCCCCCCCCCCCCCCCCCTTCATCGGCATTGTGGTGAGTAGACGAGTGGATTTTCATTTTTCTGTGAACTATACTTTTAATGTTTTTATCCTTGATTAGTTTGAGATACTGTTGCTTTGTTGTTTTTATTTCATTGTATTTATTTGCTTTTTCTTGCTGCTCATCGTTCTTCTCTCATGTTCCCTCATGTTATGGAAAGATAATTAATATTCTTGAATGACTCGTGTTCCTTATGGGAACAAAAACAAGTCCCTGTGATGTAAAATCAATGTTTTAAGGTTTGAGTTAGTGTCCAGGAAATAAAAGTAAGCCATGTAATGAAGTCACGGTTACATCACAAGTGTATAAGTGTGTGTTGTTTTATAATACACATATTTCCCATTAACTCTCAATCCTCATTCAAACAGACCAAACACGGAAGTTACAGTTATTTATTTGTGGTACAAAACAAATCTGCTTCAGCCGTTTATGAGCCAACCTGTGCAACAGAAGACATCAACACACAGCAGGTCCCTTTGATGCGTTTCTTTCCAGTTAAAAACAAAAACCATACATTAAACAATCCTTTTAAATCCTTCACATGATGTGAGGCTGCCCCCCCCCCCCCCCCCGCTGGTCGCCGCAAACTACACAACAAATCATGAGAATGCCCAAAATCATCTTAATCCTCAGAAGACAAAATAAAAGACAGATTACACACGATTAAATAATTATATTCTCTGTAATATAGAATCAATATTTTCCCTTTAGAACTTTCAAGTATATTTTGAAAAGTATAATAAATAAAGTTGGAATGACGAGAGAGAAAAAATACAACACACGTGATTTTTAAAGCCGTTCTGCTTTTCGTATTTACATGTAGTGTTTGTATCCCACAATCCACCATGACGTCATGTCTGCGCCAGTCACTAACTTCAACACCAGGTTCATTTCCCAGTTTCTGTTATGGGGAGGAGAAAATAATTTCTTTGTTGTGACACTGTTCACCTCAAAATAATATTTTACTTGGAGCTAAATAAGTTCCTTCTAACTTTGATGCTGAAGAAATAAAATCAAAATGTAAAAGTTAAAGTATAACAGCTCAGATCCATTTCACTTCAATAAACTAAGAGCTACCAAGGCACAACTCATAATGGTTCCTACTCCAAAGCTTCAGATACAGTTTCCTTCTGTTTGACCTCATTTTGTGAAAGACAGTCATGTTACAAAGCAAAGGAGAAAAGCTGAGAATCAAAACGTGTTCTGGTAAAACGCCACCAGAGAAGCCTACCACGTGATAACAGCTCGTTTCAGTAGTTTCCACCTTTCCAAAACCATTCTAACCATTCCTGCTGCCGTATTGCACTGCAAAGATCACTGCTGGGGGAAATGTTGGACTTCATCTCCACAAGAACACACACACACACAAAAACACACACTCTCATTCGTCATCGACCAGTTTCTCGGCGCCGTTCTCCGTTTGACCGCCCGAGCCGCCGCCGCCTCCTTCCTCTCCGCCTCTTCCGTCCTCGTCCTCCTCTTCATCTTCCGTGTAGGTCAGCGACTGGCTGCAGTAGTTGATCATGGTGCGGGACAGGTCCACCTCGATGGGGAACACGTCCGCCTCCTTCAGGACGGCGTAGCACTCGTCGTAGTAGTGAGACATGCCGGAGACGAAGCGCTGCAGCTGGAACACGATGTCCTGGACTGTGGAGGAAGGAGGAGCAAATGAGAGACGGGGTTTAAAACTGACTTGTTGAGGAGAAGCAGCAAAGGAAAGGAAAAGAAATAAGCTGTTAAAAACGTTTTGCTGAAATCATGAGATTGTATCAATGACATGGCTGCAATAACTTACTAATCATACATTTTAATGATGTATTTGTGCCAATAGAACAATATTATACTATGATTATCCTGGCGAAAAATAGGTAGGTATGATATTATGTCCCGAATGACAAATATAAAGTCAAAAATCTAGAAGATTCTCATGTGTTGCCTGTTTACTCAACAACCTCTTCACTTCACATATCCTGTTTTAGATCTGTGATACTTCCTGACGTGATAACCGACCGTGTTTCTGATCCAGCAGCTCGATCTTCTCCAGGACGTCCTTCCTCATTTTGGCGAAGCGGGCCCGGGCCTCCTGCCGACACCGCAGCACCAGGCGGTACTCGTAGTTACCGGTGCTCACGCGATACATAGGCTCTCCGATGGCCTGTAGAAACAAGCACATTATTCACACTGCATTTGAGAACATTAAAAAAATACATGACACAGCTCATGTGCTCAGTCGGGGTTTGGTAGCTTTAACATTTGACTGATTATTTTGAATCATTACTCACAATACTGCTGTATTCTTCATCGTCCATTTCCTTCACCTTCAGACAGTACGACTGAAAGAGACGAGAGATTAGATTAATTAATCTGTTGATTTAAAGGGAAAATGTTTAGTAATTGTATGTTGTACACTGAACCAGAAGAAGAAAGCTGTGTTTTTACCAGATACTCAAACTTCACATCCAGGTACTTGCGGATGGTGAGCTTCGTGTCCGGTATGGCCTTGTGAAGGTACGTGTTCAGGTCATGGAGCATCTGTTCAACGAGACACAATGAAGAGTTGGATTAAGTAATCCGTTTTCTGCTTGAATTCATAATGTTTTATGAATCTTTCTCTAGTTCTTCACAGTTCTATAATCACTTTCCTCTTTGAGAAACCGGATCAGATCCGAACTCTTAACTGTACTCACGGGTTTGATGGTCTTTAGCAGCTGAATTCCATATTTCTCAATGTTGCGGTGAGCATCAGCAAACTTCACAAAGGCCTCGCTGGCCGCCGCCTGGGGCTCTCGAACGCCGATGACAGAGAAAACGTCACCAAACGCTGAAAAGACGTGTAATCAAATACCAATCAGACATATTAGACACTAACACTGAGAGGATATCTACAAGGAAGATCTGTATTGGGTTTTTCTGTCTCTTTAGAAAAGATGAACTGAACAACACATTGTTTTTGTATTCCTGATTCTGATCAGTGTGACTCACCTCTGTGAGTCTGAGAAAGCTCAAAAAAAGCTCTGAGCAGCCTCTTCGTGTGCTCCATCAGCCCTGCAGGCCAACAAGGGAACAACATCACACCGATTTCCACAAAGAACCACAACTCAAATGATTCTGGAATTACTGATATTAGAGTTTTAGTTATCACATTTAACTAGACTAGTAACTGAAGTCTAGTTTCCTTATTAGATAATTCTTTACCTTTGTAGAGCTCTGCTGTTTTCTCCAGCTCTTCCAGTCTTTTGACGAGTCCATCTGCAAAGCACCATTCATTTCCATAAGCATTATTTTATTATATATGAAAAAACTAAAGATAAAGATAAATAAAGATCATGATAATAATCTCACCATTGCAGAGAATAGCTCTGCTGAGTCCCAGAGCGTCTGCAGTGCCTGAGCTCATATTCTCTACCAGCCGATGTTTGACCTTTTTCAGCACTGAAACACACATCAACATGTGTTTATGTATGTTTATCCAAAGCACTGCATTAAAATACATGGAATTAAAAAAAACAGAGTCATGGTTCGGGATTCAAAGTGAGTATTTTGGAGGAGATACCTATATCCAGAGACTTCCCCTGTTTTGGATCTGCCTGCAGTTTGTTGTAGTGGATTGTTGCTTCTCCCTGAACACACATAGTTAAAACAACAACAAATAAAACACACACATTTAAGAGATCATATCTAGAAAATAAAAAAATAACCCCTCCCACTTGTTTAATTATATAACTATAATAAATTATTTAGATTTAATGAATTTTCTATAACGTGGTAAAGTTAAACTTGTTCAAACTTTTCTAGCGCCATGACGCCGTGGGTGAAATTCACATGTGGTATCTGCATCGACTGGGGAACAGCAGCACAATCTAATCCTTTAATTCCAACACTGAACCCTCTCTTTAATCCCTCGTGTCGGAAGTCAGGGAATTTTTGTGGGTGTGAACAATGGCTGCTAAAACAACACAGGCGCTCTGTGTATGTGACGTAATGCCGAATGCTGCCAGCTATTGTCATGAGCTCTTCGGCCTGGCTGGGCAGTTAAGTCCCTTTTCTCCACAGTCCAGTGGCGGGTGTGCACCCATTCAGTAAAGTGTTGGACTGTTCACTGATAAATCTACAACCAGAGTCGGATACAACAAAATGTGAGTAATGTTTTATTGATTTATTTGTTTTATGAATATATCTTTTCATTCATCCCCAGTGGAGCAGACTTAGACAATTTAATTAGTGTTTAATTTCGTAAAACTTACCCACAGACATTTTCTACAGTATTGTCTATATTTATTTACTTATTCTTCTCATACATTAATCAAGTAGTGAAGGTATATTATACAGCCGACCAAGTTCTAGACCTTGAATCCACAGAATCTATCTGACTGTATCCTAATGGTGCTCAGGACTATTAATAACTATGAACCGTGATCTCCAGAGCTTGAGTACCTGGACAACTTGAATCATCTTGGCCACCTCCACTTTAGTCTTCCCCTTCACTGGTTTCCCGTTCACACCTGTGATTTCATCGCCTGCTGCCAGCGTCCCCTCCAGAGCTGCTGGGGTGTTATCGAAGACCTGGGAGACGACACCAACCACATTTACAAAAGGTACCAAAGAACAAGAGTATCTGACCTGATCAAATATTGTTTTGAGCCTGTTCTTTCCCGACCTGGACAATGTAGAGGCAAGGGCAGTACTGGGCCCCCCCACCAATGCTGATGCCAATAAGGTTGTTAGGATCTTTCTTCAGACACACAGTACCAGGTACTGTTGGTATCCCTCTGTTCAGGAGAAAGATGACACACTGAGATTTGCAGGATATATGTGATGCTGTTCTTGGACAATTCTAATAAGTACAGACTTATAGTTTGCAACTCTTAATTCCTTGATATACAAACAAGCCGACACTCTTAATTCATCTCAATACAAATTACTTACTAACCAGATCATGAAAAGAATAAAAGAATAGAAAATAAATAATGAATTAAATAAAGAGAGAAATAGCTAGTGTATGAACAAATGCTGTAAAGATTCATATAGATTTAAAAACAGTGAATTGCTTGAATGGCAGAGATCATGAACAAGTGAACACTCACAGCTTGTCCTCCTCCAGCTCGTAGTCCATGTCTGTGAACATCGCAGGGCAGAGTCGCTCCTGTCCCTGAGGGTGAACACAACACACAGACTGATGTGATGAGCAACCACTGACACAGACAGTGGTTTAAAGTGAGAGGAGTCTGTCAAAGCATCTGGCAGCTTCTATCGAATCTGGCAGCATCTATCAAATGCAGGAAAAGAAGCAAGTGATTGTTCTTCATCAGGACAGAGGAGGATGAGGATGAGGAAGAGGAGGAGGAGGATGAGGAGACGCCAGCTGCTGCAGCAGGTGGACCTCCAGCTGGTAGCTAGCATATAGCAGCCTATGCTAACTACCTGTGGTTAGCCTGTAAAATGAGACTGAGACAGTGTAAACCAAACTCACTGCGATGACATCACTGGTTCAAACTCAGATATTAACACAAATCCACTGCACGGGAGCGAGCTACAGGGAAACAGCCTGCTAACGCCGGCTAATTAGCTGCTAGCTGCTAGGCTAACAGCAGGCTCCACTTGGTTAGAAACGTCAACACACGATTTACCTTCGTCAGAGCTCACACCAGTTTCTCATAAAAACGTCAGATGTTATGAGTTAAAAGAAAAAATATCTTTCTGTCCCTTTATTCTGGAACTGTGTGAATTTCCGAGGCCATTGACAGCTGCTCTGTTTACTTTATTTTGTCACTTCCGGCAACGAAGCGGAAGTAGTTCCTAGTGATTGTGGTTCTTCTTCTGGTGTTTACTAGCGGTTGGCAAACAACTTACCGGTGCCCTACCGCCACCGTCTGGAGGGGAGGGGGAGTCATGATGGATATTTATTCCTCTGCTTTTTACAAACCTGAATATTTCCTGTTTCCTGTCTCACCCGAGTCCCTCTGTAGTATTGATCTGAGAGTTCATGTTAAACTGTTTCTTTGTGCTGAGTTTTTAAGTGTCTGTCTCTGTTGTTTACATCTGTCCCATCTGCCTCTTAAAGATTAAATGTGTAAGAGTCAGGTGAAAGGGATCTACTGGCAGAAATTTAATATAAAAGTGTGTAATTACCACAATTGTACTAATTGTTATTTTCTTTACCCTACAATGGATCCTTTATATTTAAATATATAAATATACAACAATCTCTACTGAGGCCGCCATGTTTTTGTTGTGGTACTTGAGTGTGTTCAATTGCAGGCAAATTGCAAAGTACCTTATTAAAATGACAGAAATAACAAAGAATACATTGGGCTCTACAAAAGTGCTGCTGTGGCTTCCTCCTTTTTTTAAAACTGATTCAGAAGCTTTAAATTATCATCCAGTGTAATAGTGACGGAGAAAAAACGTCTTTATATAAATAAAAATCATGTCAACATGTTTGATTTTTAATGTTTAAGTAGATGAGTGAATACAGTGAAGTCTGTTTCCCTGTGATGTAATCAGCAGTGTCCGGCCCCTCCTCCCCACCTGATCTAAACCTTTAGTTTGAAGACTGATTAAAGAGACAGTCGATCTTTTATTCGTAGGATGAGTTCAGCAGCAGTGATTAATCAGAGCAGGACGTCTGCATTGAATCTGCTCTCTGATTGTGATGATGACGACTGAGACACTTTGTTCCTTCTCATTATAAAAGAGGAGAAACTGAAACACTTTCCATTTGACTTCTCCTGGGCCTCAGGACTGAACCAAGCTGCTCCATCTTCCACTGTAACTCCAGGACTCTTCACACACACACACCAGGACCCAACATGAGCTTGGTAAGTTTTTTATTTCACTGCCCTGACGCCTGTAAGTTGTGATCTGTTGGCAGATGTCAATGTTTGATTTTTCATTTTCTGAAATAACTTGTTTTTAAACCCTGAACACCAGCAACTGGAAATGAAGAATGTGAATCTGAAAACTGGCGATCAGCTGAAAATCAAAGGAATACTTCTGCATGATGCTGAAAGGTAATCCAACCAAACACATTTTTCTTATAATCTTTCAAATAATATGTTAATATATACGCAGATACATTGTGGTTTATTGCTCTCGTTACATCTCTGTGTTGTGTTCCCATCTCTGCAAACATCTGGATTTACCATCTTGTGTGAACTCAGATTCCAGATCGACCTCGGCAGCGATGAAGACAACCTGGCTCTTCACTTCAACCCCCGGTTCCACGACGACTGCGACGGAGCTGTGCTCGTGTGCAACTCCAGGTCGGACGGGTGCTGGGGCGACGAGCAGCGGGACACACACAACCCTCTGCATAGGGGAGCAGAACTCAAGGTGAGGGACAGGAGGAGGAGATCTGTGTGGAGGGTTCTGTACAATGATTTCCTCTCTTACCTCAAGCTCTTTCAGTATGAGTCTCACTTGGTTTTGAATTATCTGCCTCAGAGCTAAAATATAAAACATATTTTCCATCTCAGATTGTGTTGAAGCTGAGCGGAGACATGTTCGCGGTGGAACTCCCTGATGGGAACGAAGTCCAGTTCCCGAACCGAGTTAAAATGGGCGTCTTCGACTACTTCCGAGTCATCGGGGACATCAAGCTGACGTCCATAAAGATCAGCCAATAGAAACAGCTGCTGTGACACGTGCAGCTTGGTTGAAAACAATAACTAAATGTTTGAAGACTTGTGATAAACTACATAGAATGTTTAAATGGATGTTTGTTTTCTACTTATCGGAAGTAAATGCAAAAGTGTACTTGAGTTTGAGTTCTTCCTTCACCAGTGTTTATTTGAAATGTTGTTGTTTACACAGGGTTACATACGAGTACAACCTAAAATGATGTTGTCTTCAAATACTTCAAATAAAGTGAAAGCAAAGAAGCCACTGGATTATTGCATTTGTTATTCTGTGTTGGATTTTAAACTATTACTGATTTTATCAAAATTAGAGGAATTATCTCCATAAACTGCTTCATATGTTGGATTATCATAAAATGTGAGACAACATTGTAAAAGTAAAACAAAAGTTTGATGAACAAAAAGTATGTTACAGCTGCAACTGTATAAAAGCATTTTATTTCCTATGACTCTTAACTTATTTCCAACGTATGCATAGGTTTACAACATTTATTAATATGAGAATATAGTCCCCATGCTGCGTGATCTTTATTCATGTGACTCATATTATGTTTTATGTCGTGTTAGGTGTTGATCTGCTGGGAAGAAACGAGCAGTCTTTCAAAATCCACTGTTCTTCAGAGAGTTCTTCATTCACTCTGTATAACATAGTTTCTGTTTTAAATAATCTAAAAAAGAGAGTTGAACGTCCAGGATCCAGGTCAATAATGAAAACCTTCCTCCTGCAGACCCTGACCACAGACCAGGATCTGGAAGTTGATCAGTGCCGATGTGAGACGAGGAAGAGGAGGAGGAGGATGAACATCATACAAACCTGTCTGACTTTACAAGAACCCTCAGGTCCCTCAATGTTTCTCACGGTTCTGTTGGATCAACGTTAAGTCTGAAGTCTGTCTTTCAGTCTGAGTTTCAACATCTACACTTTGATCTCCTCCACTTCCTCGGTGATGCCGTACGGTGTCTTGCGGCTGGAGGACAGAGCAGGTGGGGGGGTGGTGCTGCTCATCTTCGTCCCCTTCGAGAAGGACCCCCCGCCGTAATGACGAGAGAGCACGTCCGCCGCCCTCTGGAACTTTTCAGCCTCCATGCCAGACTCCACTCGCTGTGGGGACCCAGTGGACGCGTCCGGCGTCCTCAGTGACCCCCTGTCCTCCTCCTGCTCGTCCCTGTTAGAGCTGCCTGAGCGTCTTGTGCTGTCCCTCGTCCTGCTGAACGACCCGCTGCTCATGGACGGGTTGGGAGACGTCGTCTCGGGGCTCTGCACAGGCGTCTCTGTCAGAGAGTCCTCATCTTCCTCTTCTGCTTCCTCATCCTCCTCCTCCTCGGCGGCCGGGCTGTGGTTGGACATCTGGAAGTAGTTGGGGTCGTCAATCAAGCCGAGCACCTCGGACATGAGAGACGGCCCGAGGTCCACGGTGAACGAGGCCAGCGAGTCCGAGCGGGTCATGGTGCTGCCGTCGGTTAGAGAGCCTCTCTGCACGTCCCCGTCCTGAAACTGTCTGTCGAGGCGAGAGAGGCGGGGCAGAGTGACGAATCCAGACTGAAGACCTGCAACAAAAAGACACACTGACGTCACTCAGATGAACCAAACTGATAATACAACAAAAAGAAAACAACGCAAACACATTCTGATACGTGAACATTGATAAAAAGACTTAAACATACAAGAGTGACACCATTGTTCACTGGACATGTGAGATACTGAGTTGTTGTATTTAAATGGACTTCATTGTGTTACACAAACATTAACACCTTTAACAAAGTTGTAAATAAGGTGTTGGACACTGTAACAGCTCTAAAAAGTTTCTAAATTCTAAGTTCCTTATTGCAGTAAACTTTCCACAGAGTGTCTAGTTGTTATTAGTGTTGATGAAGCAGCTGCAGGACCGAAGACAAATACACAAATACACAATTCTACAACGTTCAGACACAGAAAGAAGCTGATGGAGAGAGAATGATACAGAACTGATGAGGATGAGGAGGCTTGTAATGCCAGCAGTACACCTGCTTCACCAGTAGATGGCAGTACGTGAAAACCCCGTAGTGATTCCCTCTGCCAAACTGAAGCAGTGGATTTCTTCCATACTGACTTTGCAACACTGTAATCTGAATTCTAAACATTCGTCCAAGAATAACACCTTTTCAAAAAATCGTATTAATATCAGATATATACCCTTAGTCGACTGAAATACACTTAATTCGTGACCTGCATTCCTAGACTGAAATCGGACCCTGGATGGGCAGAGACTGAAGAAGGTGGGCGGGGATGACATAATGACATATGTGGCAAACGGAGAAACCCACTGGCATCCAGCCTCCTCCCTCACTTCACCGGCTCTGGCCCTCGGGCTCCGGGCACATTCCTCCGGAGTTGGGTAAAGAATTCGGAGCCTCAGACGGGGATTTCCAGTCGGGACCCTGGGCTGCTTCATCAGCTCTGATTGGTCCACAGATTATAATGAAGGGTGCATTTATGCTGTGCATCCAGGCGGCCGCACACACACACACACACACACACACACACAACAGGAAATGCCCACTAAGTATCTTTCTCCTTCTCAAACCAGCTGTGTGTGTTAGTGTGTGTCGACCTAGTTGTGTACAGGTGTCACCTAGGTGATCCCAGATGACTCAGAAGAAGCCGTGTGTGTTTGCCGGTCGTCCCGGAGGAATGTGGGAACGCTATCTAAAGGAGGACAGTCTCACTCGCTCTATTTATGTGTCCACGGACATTTATAGTCGACTCTTTTCAGCAGCTCTATAGAAACTGTTTGATCTGCAGGAGAGAGAAGAGTGAGAACAGAGGCCGGGCCGATGCCTCACTGCACCAGGTCCTCTTTGTTTTCCTGATTCCTGGTGACTAACACGAGGACCATGAGTAGGTGAACGGCTGCACATCAAAGTGTTTAGTCTTTGTGTTTGCTTCAGGGTTTACTGGAAGAGAAAGTGTACTCGCTGTAGTCTGCAGCTCTTCAACCGCATGAGAAGCAAATGCTCCTTTTGATTTAATGTTACGTCCAATGAGCTTATGTTCTATGTTTGTGTGGGAGGAGCATGTTCAACGATTTCACTAATTCACAAGAGAATAATTCATGTGTGATTGATGCAGATCCAAATACAAATCTGGCTCAAGTGAATTTAAATGAGGTTTCATAAAGGGACAGTTTGACCTTGTTTGTTTGTTATTCAGCAGGACCCTAACTTAAATGTAAGTTTGTGGACGGGACATGACCCAAAGAATCTATTAGAGTTTCCAACTCATCGCTGAAATAAATCAGTCCAGGTCGTTGTCAGAGAAGCTTCAAGCTGTTTGTTGAGTTGTGATAAAAGTACAGACTCATCATGGAAATCCGCCAAATTTCCTGATTCAATTTTGCTCATGTTTCTCATGTTTCCTTTAAACTTGAACTCACCAGTTTGTGCACAGCTCTGCTAGATAAAGATCTGTGCACAAACACACACACACACTCTGAGTATTATCTTACAAACCCATGCTGGAAGTGAAATCTCACCATATGTGCAGAGGGAGTCCTCTGTGGAGCTGGGGAACATCATCCTCTTCATGCACCCGTTGGGAGGGTCCATGTTGAGCTGGGGCAGGGAGATGGCGGTCTTGATGATGGGGGAGATGTCCGGCGGGGGGGACAGGTCCCGGGAGCCCCTGAGCGGCCGTGGCACCGAGTTCTTCCGGACGTGCTTGAAGGTGCGTGTGAAGAAACCCGTCGTCTTGGAGCTGCTCGTGGAATCCGGACTTCCAGGCTCCCGGACCCCCCCGTAGTTACTGAGGAAGGAAGTGTCACCGAACACGTCCCCGCCGCGGCCAACGTGCATGGTGTGTCGGAAGTCGGCCATTGGAGGGCTGATCATGTCCACAGAGAGGTCGCTCTTGAAGCGGCTCTTCCCCTGCGAGCTGGACACAAGGCCCTTAATCCCTGGCAGTTTTCCCAGACTCATGGTGGCAGAGAAGTTTTGGAATTTCCCTTTAATTCAAATGGGGGCGTAGGGGTGCATGTCCGTCAGGTTTGAATCTACCGTGAAACCTGAGAGGGAGAGAAAGAACAAATTAAGATGCCAGGACAGTGAGGACATGCAAGACAACTATGTGGTTGTTCAGTCTGCAGGGAATGTGCGAATAATCCATTCTCCACACGACCAGAGCCAATGATTCATCGGTCAACGCTTCCCCTGGATCTACACTGAGAGACGCCAGCATGGATGAAGAGTCCCAGCTTCTCTTTCTGCTCTGTCTCTGTTCTGCACAGCAACGGCCTTCAGTCAAAATAACAAACAAGATGAATACCAATGTGGCCGGAGAGTTTTGGGGCAGAGCAACAGAGTCCAGCCACAAAACAGTGAATACAGTTAGACGTAAGACATGCAGGGATGTGTCCTTGTCAGTCTAAGAGGATCACCTCTGCAGGAAGCCGTGTGAAACCAAAGTCTGGTTCATTTACCTCAACCTGGTAAACAAAGCTCTTTAAAGACCGGACACTCGTTGCAGGTTTATAACAAAATCTGTGATATGAAATGTAATTGGATTATATTCGCCCCTTATTCACAAGAACGTGTTTTCTCTTCTCATTATTGATTCAGCTTTTTCTTAGTGACTCAGTTCTGTGGTTTTCAAAGTCACTTCGGCATCCAACAAGTGTGCAGCTGCAGGGATGCAACACATGCACGTTGGAACATTCATTTAAAAAGAGTTTAAATCAGTGATCATGAGTTTTCTCCTTTTACCTTCAAGAACCTTTTAATGAGAAGTGAAACACAAATAAGAGACGAGTGTCAACACAGTGTTTCTTACTGGACGTGGCTCCTTTCTGTCTGTGTTCAACAGCGTCTGACAGGATCTTGTTTGTGTCTCATCCGCTGGGTTGTTCTTCCTCAAGGTTCAGGCAGAGAGAGAGAGAGAGAGAGAGGGAGAGAGAGGGAGGGACGGGAGACAGGGTGGGGGGGCTCCACCACGATGCACCGTGTCGCTCTAAAGAGATTTGTCCATGTGGGCACCACGCTGCCTGTAGACCACACCGGCTCTGTCTCCAAACTTCTTTGTCCTGCGTCCCCCGTCCTCCCCCCCCCCGGTCCCAACACCAGACGTCCAACAGTCCGAGAAAAACAATCAGAGCAAAAACAAGAACGACTCTTTCTCAAAAAGGCAGATAGAGAGAAGAGGGGTAATCCAGTAACTGTTTTGTCTGCATCACCCTGGAAGAACGACGAGGCTCCTGCAGGACTGTCCACGCACTGGATTAGCTGATAATCTCCTCTGTCCCCCCCCCCCCCCCCCCCCCCCCACCTTCCCGACTCCCTCACTTGCTCTCTACCCTCTTCAATCCACTTAGTTCTCCAATGGCGTCCACGGGGAGAGAAGGGGGGGGGGGGGGGGGGCGTCTGTGTTTCTCCTCTTCTCTTTCAGTTCACTTGAGGCCAGCTAAGAGAGAAAGAGAGAGAGAGATGTGAGTTACACACTGGACCAGAGTCTGAGGCCGGAGCGTCCAGGAGCACATCAACGTGTCGGGCAGCTCAAAGTGTGGGATTGAGTGATGCTGGAGATGTTTTCTCCTCCTCTCTCTCTCTCTCTCTCTCTCTCTCTCTCTCTCTCTCTCTCTCTCTCTTCTGTTGTCCGAGGAGTCAGCAGCTTCTCAGGGGAACGAACATGTCAAATAAAACTTCTGCAATTTATTTTTGCACTGGAATAGATTGTTGGCTTCGGTTTTTTCCAATACAACCGTTTTGTGCTTTTGACTCTGAGAAACCCTGCCTGGCAATATCTGGACATTTCAGAGACCGAGCATTTACAAAAAAGATCATTAATCAAGAATATATTGGAGCCGAGGCCGATTCCTCATCGCGCCATGTAAAAGAAAGTGACCAAGAAAGTCCTGCATCTGCTCCAGGATGTCATGGGTTCTTCTTTGGGCCATGTCCCATCCCTCCACAAGATTTCATGAAAATTCATCCAGTAGTTTCTGGGTATTCCTTCTAATTAACCAACAAAGAAGGCCACAACAGTTGAAAATTCACTAAATCCAGATTTGTATCATATTTCATCCTTCCAACAAGTTTCATCATAATCCGTTAAGTAGTTTTTTCGTAATCCCATAAACTAGCAAACCCAAACACAGATGAAAACATAAGC
Source organism: Pleuronectes platessa (assembly GCF_947347685.1). NCBI lineage: Eukaryota > Metazoa > Chordata > Actinopteri > Pleuronectiformes > Pleuronectidae > Pleuronectes > Pleuronectes platessa. The sequence continues at coordinate 21,782,633 of NC_070641.1, forward strand.
ATCTTGGTGAAGGCAACAAAAAGAAACACTAGCCCACTTTTATCTCATCTATTATAATTGGTATTGAAGTTCCAGATATCATAAATACTATATTTTATTTCAAAAGCTGTCCTTATGGTTGAGACATTAACTTTTTCTATTAATCGAATAAAAAGATTGCATGATGTGACGTGTCAGAGACCGTATCTGTGTTTCCTGGATACACTAGAAGAAATGACCCCGGGTCCAAGTGAAAACCAGTAAGCACCGAACATGTGACCTCCATCAAACCACAGCCAGGTTCTGGATTAATGTCCCAGGCGGCTGGAGACTCTCTCCGAGGCCGCGGCCATCTGGACGTGTGATATAACAACCTGAGCAAGGTGATGTGGTGCCAACCGCTCTGCACGGGCAGCGTCCCGGCCTCAGATTACCATCGGTAAATCTACCAGCTAATCCCAGTTTTTCAACAGTTCCAGGGCAAATGTCTGTGGGGGTCTGTCACTCACTGCCTAACCTGACGGAGAGGAGCACACGATGAAGGTGTGGTCGTGTGACAGCCGGAGTAATCAACTTAGAGGTGGCGTTGGATATGGAGGAGGTGGGGCTGGACGGTGTCGCCTGCTGATCCCTCAGCTCGTAACGCGTAGCTTAAAGGAAGATTAGGGCCTGTGGGGCACGAGAAGGTGAGAGGCAGATAAACAAGAGCAGGGACACAAATACCCACTGTGTGTGATGACAGCCACTGGGTTTACAACCAGATCCGATCAGAACCCAGTTTAATTTCACTTTAGATTCAGTTTCCATCCCTGAATCCCTAATAAGCATGTTTTTCTTTCATCTGTCCCGTTTGATGTCACAGCTTCTCGTGGTGTAATTGACATGTTCTCTGCTTTTACAGCTTCCACCCCCCCCCCCCCCCTTACGTCAGCCTTTTTACTCTGGTTCTTCTTTCTTAATGAGCAGTAAATGAGGCTCAACTCGAATCTCTCCTGGCACATTACACCAGCACTGAAACTTGGCCTCGTTAGATGCACACAGAGACGTTTAGATCTGCTGAGCGTGTTATTTATCTGTAAGTTGGACCTGAAGACGTCCATTAACAGGATTGTTTTGCATGAGCAGGTCGACTGGTTGCAGAGGCAGACGGGCTGGAGAGTGTACTGGGAACAGCGTGCGATGGGGAGAGCCGACCGGACGCCATGTATGGCCATCAAATAAAGGATCTGTGGACACTGATGGGAAACACATTTTTACCTCCGGTTTTTACGAGTGTTTTTCCCTCCAAGCTTCTATTCCTGACTCGTCCTTCAATCAGGCTTTTATATCTCTGTTCTTCCCTCAGTCACAAACACACACAGAGTGAAACACGCTGCTACTCCTCCTGCTGAGAGAAGATTTAGACTCTGTGAAACATCTGGAGCCACGGCACCACAAATTGTAGGATCAGGCTCCGGTGACACTGGTGATGGCGCTTAGTCATATGTGAGCTGATACATGTGAACATGAGAGTCTCCACACACACACTTAACCAAAACCTTCTCCCAAACTTAACCAGTTCACTCAAACCATAACCTAACCACCAGTCACCTCCTTCTACTGACGGGAACCAGGACCTCAGAGATGACGCTCTGCATCATCAGGACCGAGCTCTGGTCCCCATCAGGTCCACTCTTCCTTACAGGGTCTGTGTTTATGCTAACAAAGATCCTAGTGAGGACACAAAAAACAGTACACAAGGCCGGGCTACAGTGGCTCAGCTTTGAGGACGCTCCCTCCATTGGACCAGAAAGGCCCCAGTCCTTTCTTCAGCGCGGCACCAGCAGAACTGTGGTTGAGGTCGGAACACCCTGACCGTTATGCACGGCTCCAAAACACAACATGCACTTTAAAGGATCCGCCGCTGCAACGTGGCAAAGCACACCGAGGCCTGCCCGGATGTTACCATTTAGGTCCCTGGTTCGAATCCCGGGCCTTTGTGGGTGGAATGTGCATGTTCTCACCTCCCACGGTCCAAAGACATGCAGACTGGGTTAACTGGAGACTCTTGATGGACCATGAGTGTGAATGGTTGTATGCAAACTGTCCAGGATGTGGAGCCCCTCTCACCCAATGCTAGCCGGGATAGATTACAGATTTACAGATATCTGATTGTGATGGTGTGGCTTTATGATGATGTCTCACGGTATCAGAGCAAACAGATATGAGCTCTATGAATTACCTTCCACTTAACTCTCACACTTTCCTTAATGTTCAGCAGAGTCAACATCACAGAGGAAACATTCCAGATAAGATTTCACTGCACATTACAACTCTTCAGCTAATTCAATGGCTTCTAATACGACGTGCAAAGATCTGAAAGAAAAGGTTGCAAAACAATAGCAGGCGAAGCAAACACATTAATCTCAGTGGTCAGGTTTAAAACCAGTCGTCCACTGGTTTCACAGATTCCTTTTGGACTCGGGTCAACAGTGCAAAGGGGAAATGAGGCCGAGCAACAGTGAAGTGCAAACATATCTCGATCCTTTCAAAGCTGAGCTGAACAAAGAGCATAAGGAAACGTAACCTCTTCAAACTTCCACCAGGCAAACAGGGAGGTGCCGTTAATGAAACATAAAAGTGGCTGTTCAAAGGAGAAGCTGCCAGGGGGGGGCAAGGCCTCTGTGACCTTTAAAGATCTAATGAACATTTTCATTATTTTTAATTTGGTTGTATTATCACACATAGTTTTCACAAAGAATCATATTTGGAAGCTAATCTTCACAGTGAATCGTATAAAGTCTGTTTGAAATGATCCAGACGGGACAGACGTCCGTCCACTGAAGACCCACAGAGCTGCTGAAGCCAGCCAGATGTTGGGACAGGGTGAAGGACAGTGTCCCTCTGTGACGTCACCTCCCTGACAGGCGGTCCACCCGCTGATCTGATCCCTGAAACAGTTGTTCTGTGGTTTCACTGGAGACGCACAGTGACCAATTCATTTTCACCGGCTGCTTCCAAATTGCAGCATTTTGAAAAGCTTCTTCATTCACAAGGACGCAGCTGGTTTTCTACTCGTCTCTTCACTAACACATTATCTTTAATAATGATTCTGTGTTCTGACGCATGATTACATATGAGCAGAGTGTGGCCTCTTCAGAGCACTGAGTGTTTTCAAAAGCTTGCATATGTAATTTAAGGCTCACGATAAAATGCATTGAATCCTCAAGTCTTTACACTGGTATCCAGATAGTTTCAGGCTTGATAATCATTATCTCCAGAGGCAGGAGCACAGTTCTAAAATGTCTGATGTTTATATGTCTCTCAGATCTGCAGGAGCTGATCAGCTCATTGTGCCCAACGTTAAAACTAAAATGGCATTCAGACACTGAGGTGCCACAGTTTGAACTAGATCCCCAAAATCTGATCCAACCATAAGCTGCTTTAAAAACTTCTCACGCATTAATTTAATCACTTAATCTTGCCATTTAGAGGTTTCCTGTTTTATATAATTTAAGCTTTTATGATATTTCTACTGTTTCTATTAATGTTTTACAGTCTTTATGCATCTGATCTGTACATTTAAGATTATTTTATTTACTGAAACGCACATTGAGTTGCTCTTGTGTATTAATACAATATACAAGTAAATTGCATCGACAATAACAGTTCCTATAACTTTTCTTTTCTTTATCTACACCATTTAAATGCTCAAGAGAAACGCGAACTAACTTTAAACCGGGTATTTGCAGTAATATGAAAAACATTTTATATAGATTTATTATAGATTGATAAACCTGCACGGAGACGCACGGTGCGTAAAGTACGCGCGTAAAAAAGGTGAGACTCTCGTTGTCCTTTTACGCAGAACTGTTCTAGAAGACAGAATGAAAATGAGTCTGTGCGGTGAGTTGAAGTGAAGATGATTATCTGCTGCTGTCGGTTACAACCACGTTTAACAGTTTTCACATCCTAAGAAACATGCGTCACACAAAGTGATTTACGAACCTCACCTCAGGGTAAACTCCAGACGAGCTCCTTCTCTCTCTGTTCTCATCCTCTTCGGGCTGAGTCGTACGTTTCCGCTCAGACATGCGGCGGCTCCGAGCTGCTGCTGACAAGTGGAGGGAGATGGAGAGGAAGAGGAGGAGGAGGAGGAGGAAGAGTAGGAGGAGGCTGTACTCCAGAAAAAACGTGAATAGCTAAATAATGATGGATGAAGCTGAAGCCAACAGAAACATCCTGCTGCAAGTTCCTCTGCGAGAAGTGAGCAGAGGTCTGGGAAGAAATGGAGAAAGGAGGCTGCCTGACAAAAGTCTCCAACTCAAGATGGTTGTTTCTGCGGGTTGTTCTGGAACCTAGAAGATGGGGCCGCAACTTGGATTGTGTAACATGAGCCTGCACATGTAGTAAATGATGGAATGATGACACACACACTCACACACACACACACACACACACACACACACACACACTCTCATACAAAAAGAGACATTATCCCTGACCTATGCTCAGCTCTTTAAACATGATCTCTTAATAGCTCCTGTGGGTCTCATCTACCTTTCTTCTCCCCGGGACCTCTCTTGACCTCCTCCTGACGAAAATACACTTGTCACTGCCGCATTCATTTCGGCATGCAACAATAGTGTGTAACGCGTGTGTGTGTGTGTGTAACGCATGTGTCTGCACAACAGGACAAGACATTCCCATCAGTCAGATATTTATGATGACATGGCGTGAGCATCTTCACACACATGTACAAGGTTTATTTATAGAGCGTGTTTAAAACTGCCACAGATGATGAAGTGCTGAACAGGTTTAAAAGGTAAAAATCTCAGAATATAAATATAAAAATCAGTATATATATATATTATAATAAAATATATAAAAGCAATAACATGTTAAGCATCATAAATATTTGAGAATTATAATATTGCAAACTTTGTTAACACGTGTCTGTTCTCACATTTACCATCAGACCTTTATGGTAGTAAAACGAAAAAATCTGATGAACACGTTAAACCTAACTTCAGTTCTCCCATGTGAGTTTTACAGTTCGTTCCAATGATCCATGTGCATCTGTGGTTTCACTTGATGGAGGAGGAGGAGGAAGAAGAAGAGGAGATTCTCCAGGATGAGCACAGGACAGTGATCCTTCCAACCGACGCCTGAAACATCCAACTGAACATCTGTGATGCAGCTTGGACAGAAAGAGGAATCTTTTATCGTGGACGCCAAAATGAATTTCCTGTGGCACATAAAAGAGTGAATAAGACAAAACAGAGAGAGAGAGAGAGGTGAGATAAAAGAGATGAGGGAACACAGTGGACTGATCGAGGGGAGAGGGGGAGGCGGGGTGAGGAGAGGGAGGAGAGGAGGACATGAGAAATGGAGAGACGGTCCTCAATGTGATTCTGGGAGGGCGAGCGGCTCCTGATGTCGACAGCTGCAAAGTATCAGACTGTCTGTGATGAGCAGAGAATGAGGGGGTGAGGAAAAGAAAACCAGAGGAAGGAGGGAGAGATAAAAAAAAGGAGAGAGCAATAACAGGAAGTCACACACAGATACAGTTTAAAGACTATTGTTGTTGTTGTTGTGCATGGTGTGAGAACTGTGTGTTATTCAACTGGATTTCAGTGACCAGAACAACAGAGATAAGAGGAAAACCAAAGGAACAAAATATGAAGCTGAGAAGAGGAAAGAAAAGGAGGGAAACAGGAAGAGAGGACAGAAACAAAATACTTCATCACTCATTATAATAAAAATAAGAACTTTTGTGTCACCATCATCACTGCCTCTCAAACCAAATAGCTTCATCCACTAAAAACACATTTTAATACATCAAGTAGGAATAAGAAAAAACCAGTGGTTCAGGGAAAAGGGGCTGATGGGTTGAAGTTGGGGGAAGATCAGTGTGTTGACGCTGAAATGTGCAGGTTTGGTTCCAGAGCAACAAGAAAGAAGTCGACCTCTGAGTCTCTGTTTGGATCCTGCTCCTGTTTTAGTGGAGCCTGAGCTGCCAGGAGGCTGAGTGCTGGCCCGGAGACAAGAGAGCTGTGTAATGTCAGGGCTCGGTGCTTTCTAGGCTGCAATAAAGAAAACACACACAGACACACACACAGACACACACACACACACTGTAACGTTTATTTCTGACAGTTACTGGACAGCGACTCTTCGCCTTGAGAAGCCTGGTCTGGATTTAAGAGTCCGAGGTTTTTCAGAAAATCACTGACGATCCAGAACAGACGCTGATTTCCCTTCAGCTCCATTTTTTTCCATGAATAGTTCCCAGGAAAATACTTAAAGGAATTCCTCGTCAAAAAATTGAACTGTTAGCACAGACAAGCATCAAGGAAACATAGTGGAGTTATGTAAGTGTCTCATTGCATTGACATTCTCATAACTTATATCGTGCTCATTCTGCAGACGACTGGTTTTCCTGCTGATGTTTGTGTAGTTGGTGCCAGTTAAAACCGGAATCCCTGAAAACCCAGGGAATGTGCAGCAGCAGCAGGGAGGCGTGTGGCCCATGTGACCCTCACCTGAAAACGTGGAGGTCCTCTCACTTTAGTGCAAACCTCCACCCACAGTCCAGGACATGTGCTGAGATGTGATCTTAAATCCGAACACACAAACTCCTCAGACCGACACGTGGAGCACTGAGGCCTGAAGTGTGTTTGTTTATCGTGACCTCTCCGTCACTATACTTGACCCTGTTTCTGTTTTAGGGCGACTTTAGTGTGCAGTTGGCAATGGACCCATTTTTAAAACTGTTTATGAATCTGGAAGTTGATGTGCTGTGGTTGATTAAATGTCTGTGTCTGCAGCTCAAGTGTGTGGTGGAGCTCAGATTTAGACAGCTCTGCTCCACCCTGTAATTCAAACATGGAGGCAGACCTCACCGCTCTGGAGGGAGAGTGACAGGAAGGGGAGCCGCGGCGGCCGGGGCCTCAGCTTTCACTGGCACCACAAAGTTGTGTATGTGTGCACATTTTTGCTCGGTAGGTGTGTCCCGATGTGAAAATCACAGAGTCGCAGCAGTTTGACGACTCAATCAACAGTTCACATGTCACGCTCCGACACTGAGGAGACTGAGGCACTTATCGGGCGACTGCTGGGGAACCTGAGCCGACTTGTGTCTGCACTCAAATGCATTTTTGTACTGAAACAATGAGTAGTTGTGGGTTATAGCATGTTTTATGTTGATACAGCTGTAGTTTTTAGGGCTTTTCACCAGTTCAAGTGTGAATGGGGAGAAAGAAAGAAAGAAAGAAAGAAAGAAAGAAAGAAAGAAAGATAGATGTACTTTATTGATCCTAAATTGGGAAATTATTGAAAAGGAGGACACACTGCAAAGGGCCGGGTCAGACCTGAATCTACAGCCCCTGCAGGAGGACTCAAGCCTCTGCATCATCATCACCATCTTATCACATCAGTGCTGTATCCAATCTATGTCTCCCTCAGGTGTTTATTGGAGGTAATGGGACCCAGTGGGCACCCACTAAGGATGTGGTCCATAGTCGGGGTGTTGATTTCTCATTTTTGTAGGCTGTCCCAGGTTTTACCAACTTTACACCATACTCCACAGCCTGGACTAAGAGATAGTATACAGAGTAGTGAAAACGTTTTGTTAAGCTCATTATTAAGCTCAATAAATAAACTCTCCCTCTTCGGTGTCCTCTGCTTTGATTTTTCTGAAACATTTTGTCTCGGTCGTTGTTTTTCCAAGCTTCTTGTTTGCTTCACTGAGGTTTAGGTTCTTCACTCCGACCGTCACCATGTTGTTGAAGTTGATTCCACGTTAAACAGGAAATTGCAGGGTTTTACTCTGGGATAGTTACAAGATCTCATTAAGACTCACTGCCCCACGTGACACAGACACAGAGCTGGGGATGGGACGACACTGTACAACAACTTTCAACTTCATGAAACGTCTGGAGTTTACTTTTAGGACCACCAGTCTGATGAGTAGTGGAAGATGATGTCCTACAAGAGAAGCATGAATCACATGTTGAGATTTAAATCTGTCTCATTCACTGAGGTCCCCGCCTCTTTCTCTCTCTGCCTCTGTTTTTCCAAAATAACGGTCAGAGAAGACACATTCTTCACGGACACAAAGAGGCGATTCTGTGCAGCCGCCAGAGTTGAGTCATAGACGGAGCCATGGGGGGTCAGCTGCCGGGTGGAGGGCCCGGCCTGTTGTGTGCAGGGCAGGAGCGGACTGGAACAAACATAGAACCGAAGCCCACAGACACTGGTGAACATTTATTCAAGCTGTGTGATTTCCTGAAGCTTTTCTCCTCGAATGATTTACGTTTATTTCCCAACCAGCTCCTTTTGCCCTGAAGCTGCAGGTGAAACAGAAAATGGATCAAAAGACTCATCAATCAGCCAAATCTCTGTTGTCCACAGGTTTGACTCTCCGTCCATTAGAGCAGTTAAAGTGTTCAACAGCCTAATCTTTCTGAAACCTGAAAAAAAGATTTCAATAATGATAGTGGATGACGCATTTGAGTAAATTCTGCACGTTCTATTTCTGTTGGGCCGAGCCGGCACGATATCACACATTCCAGAATGAGCCAACTGTGGGGGTCCAGTGTGGCGCTCAATGGCCCCTCTGTATGGCTGTCACCTCAGAAACAACAGGAATGCTCATCCACTGCAGCTCTCCCTCCCTCTCTCCCTCCCTCCCTCCCTCTCTCCCTCCCTCCATCCCTCCCTCTCTCTCTCCCTCTCTCCCTCACTCCCTCGTCCTCATCCGACGAAGCAGCAGAGAGTAAACAACAGACACTGAGACAGAGAGAAAAGAACAAATAGAAGAAGAACAGAGAGGAGAAAGAGGAATAGAAAGATGTGGAAATTTAATTATTCATATTACCTGTACTGTACATTTCCTGTCTGTAAATACTCAAATTTTAAATGGGCCACAAGATGAACAGGTCAGTAACACACAGTTACTTTAATAACACACAACTTCACGTCCTTCACTGACTGTGTAAAATAACACCACTAACACTATTTTTGTAGGACTCACCACACACTAACTTTTCAAGACTATATTTATATCCACTGGTTTAATGTGAGGTCATTCGCTCCAGCATCTTCACCTCTGACCCTGATCGTTCAGAGGAGGAGGAAGAGGAGGAAGAGGAGGAGGAGGAAGAGGAGGAAGAGGAAGAGGAGGAAGAGGAGGAGGAGGAAAGGAGGAGGAGGCCCCGAGACAGACAGAGGGCAGCCTGACATTTCCCATCCACAGGCCAAGAAAAAGACTCATTCTTCTGCCAGGCACCTCATATTTCCTGTCTGGCTTCTTACTGCAGAGAAAGACACATTTCACACCACAGCAGCCACTGTCCAGTCCAACACAGGAGGAGAAGGAGGAGGAGGAGGAGGAGGAGGAGGAGGAGGAGGACATCTTATGTGTACATTTATACATATAAATATACTTAATCAACCAATGATTTATTTGTATTATACACTCATTTGTAGATAATTTCACGTGACTCATAACATCCTTTTCTCTTTAACAGGGCCTTCATCTCTATTATCTGTTTCTATGATATTATCTGAGTATGACTGTATCATCATTAAATGTTTTGGAACTTATTTTAATCTGATTCTCTGGAACTCATCAGGATGTGATGAGTGAATTGATCGTTTTACTGACATCATCAGTGTGAGTCAGCTGAGACACATATTGAGGTTGATTTATCAGACATCCTGTGGGAGGTGCAGGAGAGTTTACAATCTACCAGAAATAACAAATATATATTTAATTGTTGGTATGAAACTCACTGGGTTTTGATGAGGTCCAACAGGTTTCTCCTGGGAACGCTGGTGACTAGCCTGCTGCCCTCAGGGCCCGAGAGTCTGACACCATAAAGCTCCTCAGCACTTTCCTGCTCGACTGCAGAGAAACACCTGGAGAGTGAGTCACTCTGCTCAGTCATTTTCTCTATAGTGTCATCAGCCTCATCAGATTCTGACATCTAACAAAAAGATCTGCGGGTGAGCAAGGGAAACTTTATCAATCCGCTGTTTAACTGAAACTTTGTTTTTTCTTTTAAACTTTGTATTCTATTTAATAGTTTCAGAAGTTTTTTCAGTTAGTTTAACAGTTGTGAAACCTTTTATTCTGTTTAACAGCATTGGAGCTTTTTAATCAGTTTAACATGATAAAAACTCTTTGCTACCTTTAATAATATTAGAACTTGTTGTTGCTCTTATTATTAAATTCTTATTCAATTTAATAGTATTAAAACATTCTATTTGTTTAAGTAGTGGAACCTTTTAATACATTTTTGTAATAATGGAACTTTTTGTTCAGTTTAATAATACTGAAACGTTTTATTTATTTTAATATTATGGGAACTTTCCATTCAGTTTAGCAGTATTGAAACTTTGTATTTAGTTTAATAGTAGTGAAAAAATTGTATACATTTTAACTGTATTGGAACTTTGTATTTCGTTTAATAGTAATGGAACTTTTCATTCAGTTTAACAGTATTGAAACTTTGTATTGAGTTTAATAATATTGAAACTTTGTATTTAGTTTAATAGTATTTTATAGCCGGTGTGGTCTCTCCTTGGTTGAAAGCGCCCTCTAGTGCTGGAGGACTCTATATAAAGTATTCGACCCAGCGGCTGGAGGCTGGTTAACCATCGCTCCATTCGAAGTGGTGCAGTGATAAGTGTGGATTGTTTTCTCTCCCTCAGCCGCTGATTGGCCGCCTGCTGTTGACTGAGGGTGGAGCAGCTGCGTGCGTAAAGGTGGAGCTGCGCGCTGTTCCAGTCAGGTGGCGCCCACACTCTCGTGCCCTCTTCCCTCCCCAGGCTCACTCGGTCCGTGGAGCGGAGCGGGATGTGAGGACTTGACCACACTGAGATTTACACGCACTTCATTGTCACGGGAGATCCACGCAGCTCGGACACATGAGCGGTAAGACACTGTTTTCAGATTTTTCAAAGTAAGGGCACATTTAGCTGAGTACAGACCCGCAGCTGCTCTATCAATCATTCACTACTGGTTAACTGCACCTTATAAGGCAGCAGGTCTTTACACTGTCAATATCAGATTATCCCTGGGTCAACAAAACGAAGTCATGTAAGTCTCCATTATAATGTCTTCTTCTTTCCGCTCGATATAAAGGATCCATGTGATTATTGGTGATATTACTTTTGAAAACCATAATTCCAGTTCTTTTATTTTGTAATATATTTTTCTTTTTCATTTTGCGCATTGCTCTAATATTTCTCACAACATTAAACACAGTAATCTTAAGTGCTGGTAAATTTTGAAAAAGCTAACAGCCTTGCCAAATACAAATATGTATTTAATATTTAGTTAATGCTTCACACATACAACCTTGTAGAGATTAAATTCAGAGATTATTCATCACACACTCTACATGTGTAATAAATGAAATTCAATGACATTGTATCGTGTCAACAGTCTGAGGGACCTGTTTTTCGGGTCTTTATATATATTTTTAACTTCCGTTTTGCGTAGGTGCTATGAGTAACCTTCCAGGACAAGGTGATGGTAGATTAAGAATAGAACTCATCGTTTGAGTTTCAGGCGTGGGAGTGAAGAGGCACTCACCTCCGAGCAATGTCTCAATATACTGTTTAAAGGTAGTGACTGAGATTCCAGAGCATCCAGACCTGCCCTGACCTGCCTGTTGGCCCGGAGCAGCAGAAACTCACTCTGCCTACAGACACTGGGGTTAAATACCTGTAGGGTCATTTTCATTTTATCTTCCCCGATGGCTTCTTTTATGACTGTAATGTAAATATGATCACTGTAACAAGGCCAGATGTGTTTGCATAATCTTAACATTCATAAAAAAAAGGAATTATAAATTTAATTACTCTGCAGTCCAGGGTAAGTGACCTGGTTTCCTCTGTGATGATAACAGACGTTAAACCAACTGAAATTAGACTGTCCTCAGCGTTTGG